>NC_053127.1:9813775-10113775 GCF_010015445.1 Perca fluviatilis | reverse complement strand
GTATTTACTTTTTTTTTTCCAACTTTCCCAATTTCAAATGATGTCTCGAAAGGAAAATTTTGTCAACATCTGTTTTATCTAAAAAGATACTTTTCTCTGTTTGTTCATCTCACTTCAATTTTATTGCTGCAAAATGCGATTGTTATGCAGACAAACTGACCAACACATATATCATTAAAGATTGATACTTGGCGTCTGTGTATCGATACAGTATTGCCACGGAAAATATCGTGATACTATGCTGTATCGATTTTTTCCCCCACCCCTAGTGTTTTACAAATGAACACCCCTTGAGCTTGTTGTTAGCTTTGCTAGCTTGATTTAAGAAGGGAATAAATCATAGTAAAAGTTGCTTACATACCTATTAACGTTATTGATCACAGCACTGACTCAACAATTATTTTATCAACCCTCAATTTGAGCTAAATTTGATATTTTTACTAATTGCCCCTTAAAAGACAAACTCTAAATGGTACACTGTGACATGCGTCTTTTCTCTAGCTTCTGTCCTAAAACGCTGGAAGTTGAACTGGTGTGACCTTTGGATAGATGGGAGTCTTTGCTTCTATAAGACCGACAGCAGGCGAGACCTGGAGCATCGCATCAGCCTCAAGACAGCATGCATAGATGTCAGATCTGGCCTGGAATGTGAAGGTAAGGCGCGCTGACATTTAGACTTTTCGGCAGGTCCATCATAAATACATTCTTTTGAGCGAACAAGCATTGCTCAAACCCACAAACTTTCATCTTAAAGCTGCACCGACGATCAATTTTTTTTTAACAATGTCACAATCCCAATTTAGTAGTCATTTAGTGACAAACGAAATGAATGATGAAATGAAAAAGAAAAACAACTTATAAACCCGCTAGGGCTGCAACAAATGATTAATTTCATTCGATTAATCGATTAGTTGTTTGGTCTATAAAATGTCAAAAAAATGGTGACAAGTGTTGATCAGTGTTTACCAAATAGTTAATATGTAGTATATACTGCATTCAATTATTAATTATGGAACTGGAACATTGCTTTTGTTTGACGATTGCTCTGCAGAGGCAGTTAGCAGCCAAGGAGTATGCTACTATTTTACGGAACAAGATGTGCCCTGCAGCGCAAATACAGTGCCTTCACCACACGTCTTTATTGCAAGGATAACAATACGCACAACTTAAGAAGTTTTCACAAAAATAGCCTTTTGTGGCCTCCCAATTCTCAGATCCATACATCCCTAAAGCTTATTATGGTGTTAAAACATGGCAACATGACTGAAGCTCTTCTGAAGGCTAACAATGGCCTACCAGAGATGCACACAAGTCTCTGAGCTAGAATCCAAGTCAAGTCTCAAGTCTCTGAGCTAGAGTCTAGGGGTCCTATCCTGCAACCGGTGCAGCGCAAAGCCCGACGCAAGTGTCTTTGCTCGTTTAAGACCGACGCAGTTGTCAATTTCCCGTCCGGCGCCCACGTCGTTTAAATAGCAAATGCACCTGCGCCCATCTTTGCGCCCATGGGCGTGCTGGTCTTACAGGGAGGTGTGTTCAGGTGAATTCTTGGCGTATTGCTATCTTGAGACAGCGGGAAGTGAAAACCTCAAGTCTCAAACTCTACTACTACTTCTTGTTTGGTCTGGTCGGTTCATTAAATAATAATAATAATAATAATAATAATAATAATAATAATAATAATAATAATAATAATAATAATAATAAACACTGAAATCTGTTTGACAGGAGACTACTTTATTCCCTACTTAGAAAATATTTTTTCATTTTTGTAAATCTTATAAAAAAAAATGAGCATCCACTTGTTTCACTGTCTAAGTGACTGATTTATTTTGAGTTGAATTGGAGTTTAATAATAATTAGGTGTGTTTAATTGTACACTTAATGTATGATCTTCCATCTTAGTCTGAGGTTTTGACTGACAGAAGACTAACATGCTCATGAATGAGTTGTTTTTGGGCTGTACTGCAGGTGCGACTCCACCAGAGAGTAATCCCAGGGAGAATCTCATTGTGGTTCAGCTCGCAAGCGGCTCGTCAGTCAACCTGTGTGCCAACAGCGAGGATGAATCCATGTAGGTACCCTCGCTTCACTCCTGTCTTGTCTGCTCTGCCTCCCTCTACAACTATCCATCAGTTCCTCATTCCTGTTCATGTCTTTTTCAGAGCGTGGAAACTGACTCTGCTTGACACCAGGAGAAACCCGGTAAGTGATCCACTGTTCTCTGTAAGAGCTGAGACATGATGTGTTCACTCTCAGTGGGGTTTGCTAAAAGTTTTCCTTTCTGTAGGTGTTCACGTACGACCCATACGATGACTCCTACCAAGCTGTCCCTATCAACAGCCACCATACTGTCTACATCACACCTGGAGCGGGACCAGGTGAGTTACCATAGCGATGCAGGACACAAAAAAGATAACCCTAAAATACAGGGTTTTTACTGCATGGAGGATTGTTTTGGGCCCCCCATAAAAAAAGAGGTTTTACCCAGCCCCAAAGGAAAATCACCTGCACTGAAATGATAAGAATTGAGAATAAAAGTAGCAATTCAAATCCTCTCTAACTGTGTTTAAGAGCAATTTACTAAACAACCACTGAAGGAGCAGAACATAAATGTGAATATGAGAGCTAATCTCAGTTTCATCTCCAGAGTCAGGCTGTATAGCCTACCAGACTCTCTTAAATATTAATATTATTTTGTTATCCAGCTTTGTTAATTGGGGCTTTATTTACTCAAGCATAATACACATTAATTATAAATAACCGTTAAATGCATAGATTTCTGTCAAATAAGGTAAACCCATCACACAGTGATAGACCCCCCCCCCCAAAAAAAAAGGCCCATTCGGCCATATAGACTCAAAATATCAAAATGTATTCAATTTGGACTGCTTTAAGACCACCACAATAAAATGATTTCACTAATTCCCCATCATTCCAAGTAGTGTTGGAAGTTAACTGCACAAATATTAAAAATACAAAAGATTTCAAAACATTTGTTTGTTTCTAGTAAACTGAATGCAACAAGTTAACAGTTTCTCAGTCAGTGTTCCTCAAAAAAAAAGAAAACACATGCCATTCAACAATGAGCACCATGGCGGGTGTTGCAGCATTACTGCATTAATTATACCCAAGCGACAAAGAAAGAGTGGCCTATAACCCAGACAGCATGTTGGATTATAAGAAATATAAACCCAACAAGCGGGTGCATTTACCAAACGCAGCGTAACATATGCACTAAACTGACCTCTCGCCTGCGGATCCTTGGCTGCCGCTGCCGCTGCCCCGTCCTCCTCCTCCTAAGTAGGCTACCTTCCTTACGATTATGACAACGGAACATAATCCGAACTTCAGTTTCTGTTTCATCTTTTCGACCGCCACGTTTAAACTTTTCAACCCTTTTCACTATCCGCCACGTCTCCCCCTTTCCACGTAGTTCTACCTCCACACACACCTGCTGGGCGCGCAGCCTAATTAAACTGCGGAGCGTTCGATTTGTGTCACTTCGCCGGTCGCCGGGCGGTGCGTTAAATCAGTAATTGATAAAGTAGTATAAAGCAACCTTTTATTTATTAATGAATGTGTTTTACCTATGTCAAGCTACAATACTAACAGCAATATTAGAGATCCTAATGAGTCCTTTGAAAACAGATGACATTTTATTAAGTGTGATATTGCATTAGGCAATGCCTCTTCCTGCTTGTACATCTTTGATTTCAACCTGCTGGGTAAATTTGTGGTAATCTTTTAACACATCTTTATTTAGGAATATGTATCATAGAATATCAACTGAAATAATAAAGGTATATAAGACACTGTCACAAGATGAAGTAACAATGCCGGAGCCACCTTATAATCAGTGTACAAGTACATTGCATTAATGTAGGATTGTTTATGGTAAAAGCAGAAGTTTTCTGCCTGTCTGAATCAGAGTTAAACACCTCCTTTACTCTACTATTTGCCAAGCAGGGATCAGCCAACAAGTTGACCGTAAACATTACATGTGTCTTCCCTCTGTCTTTTCTCCAAGGAACCCACCAGGTGGTTGTTCAAAGGGACCCATTTGATGGAGTGGCGGAGCATCTAGCACTGGGATTACTGGCAGGCATGGCAGCAGGAACAGCCATGCGATCCTTCCTTTGGATGCCCATCTTTTTCTGCTGATGATCTCCATTACTGACATGACAACACCTTGCACGGCATGTTTGTCACCACGGACTGGGAGCCTGACATGAGCATGTGTAGAAAGCCCCCACCCCATCTCCCATGTAGCATCTCTTTTCAAATCACGTCTGCTGGAACAAACTGCTGATCTATCGGTTGTTATGTTTTTATTCATATGTGCATGTTTGCGTATAAGACTTAAGAAGCTGAAAAGCACTATGTATTTATGTGTTATTCCTGCTTGTATAGCACATGGAATCTACTCATGAGCATTTGCAAACGCCATGAAGTCAATTTTGTATCTGAATGTTCTTTAATCTGCTGCCTGAATTTTACACCTAAGAGATTGGTAAAAGTGTAGCACGTACTTGGAAATAAATTGATGTATTAAAATATAATTAGGGATGGCAATCTAAAATCATTGTTTGGTTGCATACAACTAATAAACCATGAATATAATTTTTTTTTGTTGATCTATTGATCTAGTTTGATAAAACAATCCCAACTCAGGATCGACCAACTTTTTACCGAGCTTTCAACTATATTACAAGGTCTTCATCAGTGGATGGAGCTTTCTCAGTTGCCATGGAGATACAGTAGACCTGTTGACACACAAGCTCTGTAACTGTTATGATTTCCTCCATAGCCTTTTTGGGACTTCTAAGCTGTGTTCAAAACCGTTCCCTCATTCACTCACTCACTATTCCCTAGTGTTTATTAAATAGTGAACTATATATATATATACTATGTATAGGGTTAGACAAACCGTAACAAAATGACTGATAATACATCACTGAAACAAACCGAGCACTCAGGAGAATAGTAAAAAGTTGTATATGTTGCATGTTACATTTTCAATGTTTAGAAATGAAAGTCCGCTCCATTTTTCCTTTTCTGTTTTCGCGTGTGCTTCTGCTTCTTCTTCTCCGGCAGGAAAACATGACCATGTTGCATTGTGGTAGACGGAAGACAAATGTAGGATCGTATGCCTATGATCGTATGCAAGAGGGTAAGCTTCTCCTTGGAACGCGTAGCTCCTATGGTGCCATTTTGATGCTAACAAGCCATCACCTCCATTTAGCATTCCATTGACTGCCATTCATTTTGGCGCCACTTTGGCAGCGAATAACTTTACATCTGAAGCGTTTAAAGACTCTATTTGTCCATTGTTTATTTCTAAAGAAACACGACAATGTATAAAAGGCTCCATTACCTTGTATCTCACGGCTCCGTAGCAGACGTTTTTGTAAAAATAGGCTAACGATTGTGTCATAACCACGCAACTTACTGTCGCACAGTAGAGAAATTACCGTATAGTACAGGAGAAGCTTGCAGGCAGTTTCGACTCACATTAGCTGTTTAAGTTAACTAGCATTTTAGTTAGAAATAATTAACCTGTGCCTATGTTATCTCCTTACATATACCTACACTCTCCTTCTCTGTAAGATTGGGAATGATTGATATTTCTATTGGCACAGCTACCAGAATACTTCCAACTTTCAGACAGGTTGCTCATGTCACATTTACGTTGTCTCTCTCAGTTGGAGGCTGCGCAGTAACGCT
This sequence comes from Perca fluviatilis, assembly GCF_010015445.1. Lineage (NCBI taxonomy): Eukaryota > Metazoa > Chordata > Actinopteri > Perciformes > Percidae > Perca > Perca fluviatilis. Next base: position 10,108,051 of record NC_053127.1, on the reverse strand, counting down.
CAGCGCTCACCGGAAAAGTGCTTCTAACATCCTTCACTGGTCTCCGTCCAGAGCAACGGGATCTGTTGGTCCATTTTATACATGTCAATTATCATAGGTACACTTAAATTAGCAGTGCATTGTGGGTATTTTATAGTGAACTATATAGTGAATTATATTAACCAGGAAGAATTCGATCACAACTACAAAATTGCGAACACACTATATAGTGCACTATTTCCGTCACAGGGAACGGTTTCGAACACAGCTCTTGTCTGTGCTGGCTAAGCAGGTTACATGCGCTGAAGAAGACTGTGTGATATGGTTGAAAGCTCAGGAAAGAGGTTATAACTGGACGCTGGATGCTAAACTTCAATGTTTAACTTTTCAGCCATCATGAGAAGTCACAAAAATGCTGTAGATGTAAACAGCTTCCGGGCATCCTCATTCTGCTGATCCATGACAAAAATGGGGCTTGAAAGCTCCAGACAAAGCATCTAAGTGGACCTTGAGTTAAGATTATCTTTACTTTTTTTCCAAGGTCAAGAGTGAACTTTCAAATTCAATACATTGTTGTAGTTTTCATTGCACGATTATAGAACCAAACCACAGACAACCACTATTTCAAAGGATTATTATTTATCATTATCGTTCATAACCAAAAAGTATTTATACTCTGTATGTACCAACGCATTAATACAGCACTGGGAGGAAAGTTCTTTTATTCTCATACGGATGATGCAATCACCTCAACAAACACAGAGAAGATATGAACTGTGCAATTAATACATACGTAACTGTCATTTTTTTTAATCTTATATGTCCACAGTTAAGAAAATTGTTGTAAAATATTGCAATATTTCTTTTGAAGCAGTTGTTGGTTTGCCACGTTTTAACGATTCAGTCTGAACTTGCAACAGTGAACTACTTGTTAATTCTATTTTATCTGTGAAAAACAATCCTTGTGACAACAGTCCCAGTGAAATTTCCACTCCCAGTTAGTGTCATTCTGTGATACTGTAGCAGCGCCAGCCTTTTGATGCTCCTCAAGTCTTTTGGCTCTGGTGTTTCTTGGTTTGCAAACAGCAAAAACTCTTCTGTGGCGTATACAAATAAAGAGTCACTATATCACCCCATTTCCATTACTAGCACTGTAAGACAGTAACGCCAACTCGGGATGTCAGTCTGCTCCTTGTCTATTGATTGGTACGTCAAAGAATGTAGCAATCCCAAAGCTTGCTCCTCATGAAATCAATCCAAGGGAAACCATCTTACATGCATCTTATTCACTAGAATTAAAATCTCACAACAGCTTATTTGGCAATACAGAAACTCAAATTATTTTTCAAATATAGTAAGATTTCCAGCTGAGAATGGGTGCAGCACATTGTCTTAAAAAAGTAGAGATCACTTTCAGCAATTAATCGTAACTTCCCCTACTGTTACTCCTCTTTACATGTGGCTCCTCTCTGAGCATGTCCGTTCACTTGCCCTTTAGCCTTCACTCTGTCATCTCCCAACTTTCCCTCTGCCTGAAGCTTCCGGATCAGATCATGGGGACCCTTCCCCATCAGAGCCGACGGATGCCTGTAGGAGCCCCCCAGGCGGTCCCACAGAGTGAAGTACTGGCCGTAGTTGTAGTCGAAGAAGAGGTGGTGGTCAGTGTGGTGAGCTGAGCCGTTGATGGCACCCGTCAGAGCTCCGGGCACGCGGTAGTCACCGTCATGGATGGAGATGGTCCAGATGTTGACGAAAATGTACAGGGCCAAGTAGAGAACCTTGTGGAGGGGGAAGAGGAAGGGGTAGATGTGATATGGGAGTCCCTGCATGAAGCCGTCTACGGGATGAAAGGCATGGCTGGCAAAGGGAGAGGGGATCTTCCATATGTGGTGCGGTTTGTGAAACAGCTGTTGGGGAGAAGAGAGCAAAGAGGTCAGACGGAGAAAGTTATTGCTTTGTGATTTTGTCTGGCCCTTTTGTATAATTTCCATTTATTCATGGTTATTATACAAACGTGTCAAATGAGTCACCATGGTAAAGACACTACAGAAAGATGCTTTCACCTGTGCTGTTTAAGTTTATTTTCCTATTAGAACGTAATGACAATATGCTAATTCATACCTCAACCTAACATCTTGTTCTTGGTTATTTTTAAGTTTTATAGTTTTAGAACAGTTTATTCATTTAATGTCTAACAGGGAGTTCTCTAGGGTCTAATTGACCCCAAACATAAGTAACGTCACAATGTAAGATTAGATTAGATAAAATAAGATTAGATCAAATAAATCTGTATTAATCCCCAGAGGGAAATACAGTTGTCATAGCAGCAACAGCAATGAGAATGAAACCCAGTAGAGATACAGGTAAGACTATAAAATATAGAATATAGAACCAAACCAAGATAATAAGAATAAAAATATGAATAAAAATTAAGATTAAAGATAAACACTGAGCAGCTGGCCCTAGATATCTGCACTTGATATTAACATAGTCTATAGCTTTGACGTTCCACTTCCAGGATTGCTCCGGTGCCGCAGGAAATTCCGCCGGATGCATGTCTTCCCGGTTTCCTTCCGCTGTTTTTGTGTTGGAATTTTAAATTCGGTGGATTAATGAGGACTATTGTTGACTGCTCCTCAGATCTCTGCATGGTAAATTGACACAGATAGCTAGACTATCTGTCCAATGGGGGTGCACGATTCAGAAAATGTCACGATTCGATATCGATTTTCAGGCTCAAGATTCGATTCAAAATCGATTTTCGATTCAAAAACGATTCTCGATTAATACAATTATTCATAGTATGTAAATGTAGTTATTTTTCCCATGTGATTGCAGTAGACATACAATTAAATACAATTTTTTTTTTTTTATTAAAAAATATGAATCGATTTTTGGAATTCGATGAATTGATTTTGAATTGGTAGAGCTTGAATTGCGATTTGAATGTGAATACATTTTTTTTGCCCACCCTTACTGTCCAATCTGAGTTTTCTCTCGCATGACTATTTTGCAGCGGCTCTCTGCGGAGCTTAGGGTCGCCCATGACAATTCTGATTGGTTTAAAGAAATGCCATTAAACCAGAGCACGTTTTTCTCCCATCAGCGATTGCTATGTGGAGTAGCCAGACCCTCCTTCAGCTCGCTATGTAGGAGGGTCTGGCAAAGGGAGACTAATAATAGCAATGCATTGTGGTCGTTTCTGTTTGGCACCTACTGTGTAAGCCCAGTGTGGCAACAGAAAAGGCTACCAGCTCAATGTATTTATTTACATATACCTCAATATTAGGGGGAAAAATGGTTATTTGGCAATTACTATTGTTATTTTGACACAAACAACAGAGCATTGGGACTCAACAATAATGAGGTAAAGTTAATGTCATTGAAACATAAGGGTTAAACAGTGGAGAGTAGAGTTGATACATTGGCTAGGACCATATTTTCTGCCGTTATTTGGTGAATATGTCGGCCGATAAAAGAAATTGCAGAACAAGATATGCCTATGATATGTATTTAAGATATGCCTATTGTCAATATTAAGATATTAAAGATGGGGAAACATTCTGATTGATTCTATCACAGTGGCGAATAGGCAACGTTGTGGTATCATAACAGAAATAAAAATAAAAGCAGTTTGGGCCAATATCTACGGTACCTTTCAGTAATTATATTGTCAAAACAATGAAGTGCTGATGTTAAAATGCACCCAACAAGTGCCTAACTAATAGGTTTAAAAGGAAAACCCCCAGTTGTACTGACCTTGTAAATAAGCTTATGATGCAGGAACCGATGAATCCAGTAGATACACATGTCAGTGAAAAACAGGAAGGAGATCATACTCAGGAAGAGCCCAGGCCAACCTGAACGCACACAGACCATGTCACCACCAAGAACATGGTATGTTCAGGGTTTCAAATGCATGAAATATAATAAAACAACTGTAAGCTGGTTGAGGTCATTCTTTAACACGTTTTCCTCGGGTCAAATTTGACCCGTTTTTAAAGTTTTTTATATCAGAAATATGGGTTGCGTTCAACTAAATTGCCCATAATAACATGGATGCATGCATGTACATTATATGGATACAATGTTCATTATTACTTCCATTAAATTTGGGGTGTTTTATTCAACTTTAAAGCATTTGAAAAAAATGGTTTCAAAACGTCATCCTGGCTAAACTTTGACATAAATTGTGATCCACTCAACATCTTCTGATCTTAACTATTAGTTAAAATAATTTAGAATTTCTGCTTTTTTCAACTCATAAATTAGGTATAATGTCATATAAATTAGGTTTATTGACCGTGAATAAATAAAAGTTTAGAAAAAAGTTACTTTTCAATTTTGACCCGGAAGGACAACATGTTGAAGACAACACGAGGGTTAACTTACCCAGCGGAGAGTCATTGACATTGTCGTACAGCTTGCTGTATCCTCTAACTTCAGCAAAAAACAAGGCCACCGTGGGTATGCTGATCCAGGGAAGAGAGGTCATAGCATATTTGATCTCCCTCTGAACCTGATTCTAAGTAGGAAAAAATTAAAAATAAAACAAAATAATAAATAAAAAAAGGAGGGGGGGGATAAAGAAAGAGGAAATATATAAACATTATAAAAAGATACAGAGGTTATATAGAGGCATTTCTAGTAACACGCCTGGTATCCAGGGTGGTATGAATTTGTTGTCAATAAGGAAAGAATCCAAAATAATGCCAGCCTTAGCCTTTAAAGGTCCCATGGCATGAAAATTTCACTTTATGAGGTTTTTTAACATTAATATGCGTTCCCCCAGCCTGCCTATGGTCCCCAATTGGCTTGAAATGGTGATAGGTGTAAACCGAGCCCTGAGTATCCTGCTCTGCCTTTGAGAAAATGAAAGCTCAGATGGGCCGATCTGGAATCTTCTCCTTATGAGGTCATAAGGAGCAAGGTTACCTCCCCTTTCTCTGCTTTGCCCGCCCAGAGAATTTGGCCCACCCATGAGAGAGAGACATCATGGCTTTCAAACGAGAAAAGTGGCAGTTGGTCAAGGCCACACCCCCACCCTCCACTTTGCCCCCCTCTCTCCTCCTCAATAGCTAGAGACATAAAAATGGCACATCCTAAGGAAAGCTTATTGTGGGACTGGCTCTAGTGGCTGTAATTCTGCACCAAGGCTGAATTTCGGGAAAGAGACTTCAGATACAGTATTAGGGGACCACTAAGGTCTATATAAAATCATCCAAAGAGCAGCATGTCATAGGACCTTTAAGGCAACTCTTCTCATGCTCCTAAATCATTATATTCTGCGGTATTGACTTTAGTTAAACGCAAGACACTTTACTGAGTCACAGCAACACACATTTTTAAACAATAAGTAAATAAATAAATAATATAATCTTCAACCACTATTCATTAAAGGGATACGCCACCGTTTGTTGAAATAGGGCTTATCATGGTCTCCCCTAGCTGTAGATAGGTGGGCCAACGCAGTTTTTGTGCATGCATTGTTTTAGTCCGGTGCAAAACTGGCAGCGCCGCCGCTAGTTAGCTTAGCGTAGTGAATAGAATCCTATGTTGCCAGTTAGCATGTTGTGAGTAAAAGTGAGCCAACAAAAGACAAAAAAAAAAAACTAAATTACTTGCACTGAGACCAAAAATGCGTTGGCCCACCTATCAACAGCCAGGGTAGACCATGATAAGCACTATTTCAACAAACGGTGGCGTATTCCTTTAAGACTTAAGGCCTCAGAATGCTCCAAACAAAGTGCTTTTTAGATTGTCTGACAGCGCCCAAACTTTCCAACATGATTTGCAACTGTGGCCAGGTGTGCAAAGGTGTGCCAGTAGGCAGGGTTCTTTCTCAAGCTTTCCATTTTCATTATTCGCACAACTGCTTCTGTCACTTTCCTGTGTTCAGCCAAGTCCAACATCATGAAGACAAACAAAGTAATCCAAAAGACACAGAGGTGTAATTTGAAATCATACTAAAGCCTTTATAACACTAACTAAAGGCTTCACACCAACACAAAAATCATGCAATTAATTTGAGTCTTTGATGCCATATAGTATGTAAACACAAAACACTACAATGTTGAGTCGACTTCTCTGTGACAGTCTCACCAAAAATGAGCATAATAAGCTTCAAAAAGGCAGTATTTATTAACTATATTGCATTTTATTCTGCAGGTGTTCCAATAAATTAGTCCCCTCCTTGTAGATGTAAAGTTGGATTGATTGCTTAGTGTTTAGCATTGACAATACACAGTTTATAACAACACGTACAATGAGATACAGGCTTCATACCTCTAAGAACTGTGGATGTTTCATCAGCTTGTGGTCGAAAATGAAGAAGTAGCTGAGGGCTCCCAGGCCCAGGTACAGGACTGCAGCCCCGAGGTTGGTCAGCACCAACAGGCTGATGATCTGCCGCAAGGCCCCGTCTTCAGGCCACGATGCAGGGAACACATACGGGGTGAGGACATAATAGTCGGCAACATTCAGCACAAGATCCATGGTCGAATCTGTAAAGTATGGACAGAGAGCACACCTAATAAAAAGATGCCAAGAACACTGCATTTCCCAGAAGCCCTGTTGTTTGCTGTCATCTCTTGTATGAATCCTTTGAGACATGTTTTTGGTAACAAATTAATTAACAATTAATAAATGGTTTAAAACACACTATAATGTATACTGTGTTTAATAAGTGTTAATTCATTTTATTTGTCAACAACAACCTGTAAGAATCGATAACAGGTGTACAACTGTTACTGAATGATTGACAGTATAACATAACAGTTGAAATCTTATAAAATATGTCTTCATATATCTTCAACTAAGCAAACTCCATCTGCTGATGAAAGCAATGATCCAAGGCTGAAAGCTCTACAGGAACTCTAGTAAGTGGACCTTGAGTCAAGACGTTTTTTTTTTTAACTATACGTCTTAATTATATATTAAAAAAATTCATAAATAGTTTCAGCCCTGCCTGTAAAGGATTTATCTGGAAATTTATTAATAATAAAATTAGTCATTATTTATAAGTTATATATGTCATGAAGATAATAAATCATTAACACTGTGAAAAGATTTATTTTCCTTTTAAGTGAAAGTATATTTGAACCTGAATAAACTACTGACCACACACGTCCATTTAATTCTTGTCATTTTATCAAATTCCATTCAATTATTCAATAATGCTAGAAATGTCATGGCTTTGTTGCTGGTAGTCAGTGGTATACGCAGGTATATGCAGTATGAAAGCTCCAGGATTTCCATATACCCACTTAAAAATGCCCAATGACACGCAACAACATACTTTCCATTATATTTTAGATATATTTTGAATTGTCATCTGTGTTTTTCTTCTTCACATAGGCTAAATAAAGGTATTTCCACCGTAAATTGGTGCATAAAAGTGTATCCGAATACAGGAAATGAAGTCGTTGATGCTCAAAACTTCCCCGGGGGTGGACACCCTGACCCCCCACTATATGTCCCTCCCCCCCCAAAGGCAGATTCTGCCCAATATTTATATACTGTAGTAGCCACTAAAATACATTAGACTACACCACCGCTGGTAGTGTTCACTAGCTGTTATTATGTACAGCTGCACGCACGCACACACACACACACACACACACACACACACACACACACAAGTTTTAACATATTCCTGCAAACACTGCATTCTGTCTTAATCAGAAGATTTTCTTACATAACAAGACCTAACATAAACAACTAATTCCTTTAACAACAATTGTGGAGGTTTGTCTCACAAAATAAGCCATTACAGGTACAGACAGTGAGTGGTTGTATGTATGTTTAACTTATGGATTGTTTAACTTATGGATTTGGCCCTATGATCTCTGGAAGGTGGACAGATCCTGACTACCACTTTACAATTGTATCAGATTTCATTTCTGCAGTTACAAAATGCATTAATCTTGTGGTCGAGACGTCACATTAAACGTTATAACTTCCTGACTGTTACGTATCACAACACAACGAAAAGGTAAATATAGGCTATATATTACTATATGCATTACCAAACAGGCTGCATCGCACGTTAAAAGCGAATAAGTGAGCGGCACTGTCACATTGTTAATATAAAAGTTAAATGTACAATTTTAAACACCACTGTACCTTGCGAAGGTTGCTTGTATTCCGGTACAACTGTGAAGGGATGAGTACTAAACTAAAGGCGAGCGAGCGACCAATCAGTACCTAGTTACATTTTACGTCATTCAAAGGGCATCCAATGAGCGCGTAGTTTCTCATCACGGCAGGCTTGTTTTGATTTCCGATTGGCCAATTGGAGGATCTGATCATGGTGCTACAGAAACAGGTCTTCCGCGCTCATAGGTCCTGTCACAGCTGGAGCAGGGGTCGAAACGCCCCTTATGATTGATACACAAGCTCTTCTCCACTGCTCCACTTGTGGTGCTGTAAGGACAGCAGATGGCCACGCTTTGTGTACCGATACAAAGATGTAGGCTTTCTTGTATCATATATACGACTACATCTGTTATGCATATGCCCAATATTTCCATCCTTGTGTAACAACTTTGAAGTGATTTAATGATCATAAATGTAAAGATGAAATGGCTGCTATTAGCTACACTGCGTCTAATATGCTTCTCATTAACCCATTCACACACACTCACACAGACGGCAGCAAGCAACCATGCAAGTTGCTGGCCTGACCATCAGGAGCAATTTAGGGTTCAGTCTCGTGCCCAAAGGCACTTTGGCATGTTGGCAGGAGGAGGAGGAGGAGTGGGGATCCAACTGCCAACCCTGTGATAAGTGGACGATTTGGGTTACCTCCTGAGCCACGGCCACCCTGTACTTAGAATGTTCCTCTATGCAAATAAAATGATAAAACAAGTAAAGTAACATCAAGTGTAAAAAGTAACGATTTCATTATGCTTCCAAACTGAACACAACCCAACTTCATGACTACTAAGATGTATGTTAGAGGAAATGTATAAAGCAAAAATAGTCAGTGTTTAAAACACACGGAATAAGATGAATTCATTTTACAGTAGGCATCACTTGCTTTAGCGGATTATATTTATTTCCACACCAAATGCGACAGTTTCCAAATATTTCCATAATAATATAGCAAATCAGTTTGTATCTGCATATTTTACGGCGGTACCAGCTACAACCAGGCACAGGTGCACTCCATTTTCTCTTGTAACCAAACATCCTTTACAAACATACAAATTAAAAGGTCTCATTTGTACCCAAACATATAGGCCACAACCTCGAGGAAAAGAAACACCAAAGGGCACATTAAGCTTTGGGAGCCACGCTTTAATTCGGCATCTTCCAATACACCAAACGTTGTTTTTAAAAACATTTTTTTTTTTTAAACCTTAATGGTTCTAGGTCATATAACGTAGGGCCCTATATGCATAACTAGAGCAAAGTCATTTCTTATTTTAACGTCATATTCAAAGACTGAAATAATAGTAGTAAAAGTAAAATAGTAAAATAAGAAGTGTTAAATAAAGTGTTCTGATCTGTGTATTGGGGCAGGTAGATCACTAGACTCTGACGCAGCACGGTTATTTGTTATATTTGCATCTTCATAATGGAGCTGTTTGGTTTCAGTGGCAGAGCTGACAAACTGCTTTCATTCTGCGGTGAAACTGAGGGCCAACCAGCCGCAAGGTGTCGCCAGTGCTCTGAGGGTTGAATGTCTGTTTATTTATTTAGGATCCTCATCAGCTCCTGGATTGCATTGATGGGACAATGCAACAATTAACACGCACGTTACAATACAGAAATAGGAAATTACAGAAACAGACAAACCAAACGACACCAAACATAGACAATATAATTGGATTTGAACACAACTCATATGATAATGACAAAATACACACAAAAGACAAAGGCAGACACATAGACAGGACAGCTCCGCCAGTGCAGTCATAGGGCATTCCATACATTCACGTTTAACAATTTCTAAGACAGTTATACATCAGCTATCATCACATAACGTCCGTTTCATCCTATCAGGACCCGTCTCCAGGTATGAGAGGGAGCAGCCTTTGACACACTGTACTGTATTATATTTGACTAAAGACAGTGCGTCATACATGGGTATTATATTGGTACCATTGGAGATGAGCTAATTATAAATACATAATAATGAATTCAATATTATTAGACAGACTATAAGCTCTCATCTTATGGCTAAAGGAATATTATTGCTTTTACTATAGCAGTGGGAAGGTATAATCTTCCATAAACTGCACACTTTCATTTCTACAAGGTTTAAATTGATTTGATATTAATAAGTGAGCTCCAGGATTTCCACATACCCACTTAAAAATGCCCAATGACACGCAACAACATACTTTCCATTATATTTTTGATATATTTTGAATTGTCGTCTGTGTTTTTCTTCTTCACATAAGCTAAATAAAGGTATTGCCACCGTAAATTGGTGCATAAAAGTGTATCTGAATACAGGAAATGAAGTCGTTGATGCTCAAAACTTCCCTTGGGGAGGACACCCAGACCCCCCACTATGATTTGGCCCTTCTGCAGGATGTGATTTTTGTTAATGTTTAAAGAATGGCTCTTGTTTTCCTGCTCTTGTTCTTTTCTTTCTTTTGCCAGTTGTTTTTGTTCCCTCTCTTTTCTTTCTTTACTGTTAAATAGAAGCCATTGTTGATTTCCCTTCTGATTAATATTCATTATGATGTTCATATTACCACCAGGGACTGCCAAACATTTTAAATACACATATTCTCCATCCACAGCCCTTCAATTACCACAAGGGGCCCTCATTGAACCTGAAGCCCTGCAATTAAAAATATTTTGATCTTTAATTGCCGATACTTTAAGTTTATGTGCTGAAGTTTGGAGATATTCACCTTTTGTGCTTTCACCTCAGTAACATAAAAATGAATGTTGTCCTCGGGTCAAATTTGACCTGTTTTCCAAGTTTCTATATAAGAAATATGGGTTTCTTTTTAACCAAGTTGCCCAAAAATAACATGGATAGTTCCAAACATTGCTCTTCACAAGTAAAATTAACGATCAGGAAAAAGCGTCCAAAACGTCATGGGAAAAATCAACAAAAAAGCGTGAAAAACTTTGGAAAAAGTGATACAAATCATAAAAAAGTGCCAGAAGCATTCAAAAAAAGCTTCACAACGTTGAAAACAGCTTCAAAAAAATGTCAAAAAGCAACCAAAACAAAGACAGACAACGATGGCATTCAATTGTTTTTTTGTTTTTTTTTGTACAGAGATTAATAAAATATAGCCTACACAATGTGCAGTAGTGTTTACAGTGTTCTGTGGTTATCTGTTGCAAACCCTCATCCTCCCACCCACACCAGTTCTAGTGATTTCCTGCCATTAGCATGACATTCAGCACGGCTGCTGCCCTTTAAGCATCAAGCTCTTCTCCACTGCTCCACTGTAAGGACAGCAGATGGCCACGCTTTGTGTTTATCGATACAAAGCTGTAGGCTGTCTTGTATCATATATACGACTACCTCTGTTATGCATATGCCCCAACGTTTCAATCCTTGTGTAACAACTTTGAAGTGATTTATTTTTATTTTTATTTAATGATCATAAATGTAAAGATGAAATGGCTGCATTTATACTGCGTCTGATATGCTTCTCATTAACCCAATCACACGCACTCACACAGACGGCCGCAAGCAACCATGCAAGGTGCTGGCCTGACCATCAGGAGCAATTTAGGGTTCAGTCTCGTGCCCAAAGGCACTTTGGCATGTTGGCAGGAGGAAGAGGAGGAGTGGGGATCCAACTGCCAACCCTGTGATAAGTGGACGATTTGGGTTACCTCCTGAGCCACGGCCACCCTGTACTTAGAATTTTCTTCTATGCAAATAAAATGATAAAACAAGTAAAGTAACATCAAGTGTAAAAAGTAACGGTTTCATTATGCTTCCAAACTGAACACAACCCAACTTCATGACTACTAAGATGTATATTAGAGGAAATGTATAAAGCAAAAATAGTCAGTGTTTAAAACACACAGAATAAGATGAATTCATTTTACAGTAGGCATCACTTGCTTTAGCGGATTATATTCATTCCCACACTGAATGCGACAGTTTCTAAATATGTTGTATGCATGAGTAAAATAAATCTCCTTTAACAGAGCATTTGTTTGTGGAAGCCTGACTGGAACCGTCTCTACTTTATAAGGTGAAAGTTGGAAAGCAGAGCTGGAGCTATCTAACACACTGTGAAGGCATCTCCCTCTGTGTGCAGACACACATCAACCAATCAGGATATCTGCAGAGAGGCAACCCTCATGCTGAGCCCCAGATTACCTGCTGCTCATCATCTCCTCAGTAGGCAACAACAGTGTCACTTTGGGAAATGTAATCAAAAACTGGAGAAACTTGTCACCACATGGAGACACAGTGACTGTTCAACTTTTGACGCCATAATTTATATTGTCACTGGGTTAATGGGACTAAGATGAATATGATGACCTTTCTGACAATTATATAGTTATATATACAGTATGTATGTATATATATATATATATATATATATATATATATATATAAAATCAGTTATGGTAACAATGTGCTCACCAACTTAATTGTTGAGATATGGTAACACGGCCATGCTAAAATGAAAAATGATAAGGCAAGAAACATGAGCGGTTGGATCGCAATCAGACAGATTGGAAAATAAATCCCCTCATTATTTCTTGTTAGTAACCTCGTTACTTACTGAGGGATTATTATGACATTCCTGGGGTCTCGCTTATGATTTTACCTCCAAATGAAGTGATTTAGACAATCTGACTAAACGACTGTTGTGTTTACAAACCTCTCTGATCATCTTACTGTTTATCCTGCCCCATGTTGCAGTGATGTCGCCGTGTTCCCAGGTATTAGCAATTCCATTACAGAGTTATCATAAATGACAGCCATTTAAAAAAAATAAATAAAAATACAACCAATACACAGAAATGACCTTCATTTTACAAAGAAAGATTGATGCAGTACACTTTCTTCAGCAGCTTCTCATGTTGATAGTGTCTCACGTGCACATTGACGTCCACATATTTCATTTTGACACCGAGTACTTTCTCAGCAGCACCACTTAGAATGAGATCAAGGCGAACACACGCATCACACCGTTCACAATTCAGACCTGCCACCAAAACATTTCCTTCTCATCCTGGTCAAAAGATCATTGGGATCAGAGTATCCTTCATATAAAGCCAGCCAGCAATGAGAAGCACTTCACCTCCTCTTTGAATTTGGATGATGCAGGCCACAGCTGCTGCTGTTTAGTGAGTTTTGGGGCTGAGGCTGCATCTGCTCATAAATAACGCAGTCTTATAAAATTTCATGGAATGAGAGTTAACTCTATGAGATTATGTTCTATGAATACTGCAAACATAATTTCCCTCCACCATGAGGCCCATTTTCAGTTGACACATGACTTGTGCAGGTAACAGTTAATAATAGTACATTTTAGAACTTTGGTTGAAAGCTAAATTAACAGCAATTTCTGACAACTAGAGGACACTAAGACTACCAGATCACTACCAAACCTAAACCGAGTATTTTGACAAGCCTGTGCTCAGCATCATGCACTTCAGAAGCAACATACAGTATATCAGGCTATTTGGCTTGCTATCTGCTTCTTGGTCAGAATAAACATTTCCTTCACACTTTACAATGTTCAGTAGTGGGCATATATTTTTATATTTTGCAGTAACTGAGGGCTCTAAAGCAGAGTAAACTGGAGTCCCATGACTTGGACTTAAAAGTGCAATATGTAATATATTTATTTATATAATTTTAGGCCGAGAAAGTGTGTCTGTCAGTCGGGTAGAGAGGACGGTGAGGTCATGATGTTTTAGCGGTTGTTGCAGTAATTGTAAGCCGAGATAGGGTGGTTGTGAGAGTAAAACAACTCCAGAACACCTCAGAAAACTGAATCAACTATCAAACATTTTACTGTCTCTTTGTTTACTGTCTTTGTTTTCTTTACTACCTTGTCTGTATACTACTACCTGCAAAAGTATACTATAGAGATTAGCATTTAGTATACACTAGGCACCATTAATATTTACTGATGTATTTTTATAATGCACTTGATGTTACCACCATGGTAGTCTCGCTTTGCCAGACCTTCGGAGGAGGGTCTAGCTAGTCCACACAGCATTCCGGGATGGGAGAAAAACGTGCTCTGGTTTTTTGGCATTTCTTTAAACCAATCACAATCGTCATGGGCGGCGCTAAGCACCGGGCAGAGCCAGAGTGCCGCTGCAAAATCGCCTCGGGAAGGAACTTGTTTTGGCGGAACGTGTGTACGTTCAAAAGCTGCAACAGAAAACTCTGATTGGACAGATAGTCTAGCTAGCTGTCTGGATTTACCCTGCAGAGATCTGAGGAGCAGTTAACCATAGTCCTCAGAAATCCACCAGAGTTTAGAATTCCAACACAAAGAAAGCGGAAGGTAACGGACATCCGGCCGAAAAGAAGGACACCCAACGGAATTTCCGACGGCAACGGAGCAAACCCAGAAGTGAAACGTCGTGGACACCATGACAACTGGTGTACTTTTTCAGTATGTATTTTCAGTTGAGTTAAGAGTCTCTGTGTTCTCTACGCACCATTTAACATTTTAATTTCCTTTTTCAAAAAAAAAAAAAAAAAAAAAAAATGAATCCATTAAGCCCGACAGCAACGTCTCATCTGCTGATTTACTTTTATTTAAGCAAATGTTGTCTTTTCGTATAGTTCTCTTACGCATCACCCCATTTTCACAAAAGACCTTCACTTAAGAGGAACAAGAGTCACACAAAGAAAGAAAAATAATGCAAACAAAGACAATCCTCAGTGCTACCACATTGAACAACTACTCTCTTTGTGGCTTGAACGGGTCAGCGTACCAGAAAGGTCTTCAGATGAAATAGACTAATTTTGCTGTCATTGTCGCCTTCCCCCAGTCTTACAGAGTGAAAGTTAGAGCCTTCTTTTGGTTAGATCTGTAATCACTATCCAATCCCCCCTTGAGGAGAAAAAGAAATTTAATTTGACAAGGAGGTAATGAACCTGTGCAGCCATTATCTTAGATAACCCATTTGAGAGACTGGTTGAGCACTGATGAAAATTCTATTAAACATAGCTGGCTGATTTCTCTATTTCGTTCAGTGGCAAGAAAGCCTTTTTTTACCCTTGCCAATTTACTTTGAACCCTCAGAGTTGCCAAGGATCATTATATCAAGGCGCTTCAAACACTCATCCTTTACTTAATGATTCAAAGGCAACAACCCCAGACTGTGGGCTAATAACCTCTGTGATGCATACACAAGAAACCTAGGCAAGTGCAGGAAACACTTCAACTTTTAGTTTCTCTCTGGAGTTTGAATCAGAGCAGGATTCTGATCTTAGATGCAACTTTTCTGGTGTCTTAGAACTTTCTTGTTTTCAAATTAGCTTTGGTTCAGACTTGTCTTGGCCTCAATTACATGCTGACTTGACTTCGCTTTACTTTCCAGTAAACTAGTCTCTATCCACGACCTTCCACTTCTGGGATTGCCCTGTTGCCGCCGGAAATTCCGCCATATGTCATTTTTTTTTTATTTTTTACTGGGTTTCCGTCACCTTTCGCTTCCTTTGTGTTGGAATTTTAAACTCCGGTGGATTTCTGAGGACTATGGTTAACTGCTCCTCAGATCTCTGCAGGGTAAATCCAGACAGCTAGCTAGACTATCTGTCCAATCTGAGTTTTCTGTTGCACGACTAAAACAACTTTTGAACGTACACATGTTGCACTAAAACAAGTTCCTTCCCGAGGCTATTTTCCAGCGGCACCGCAGCTCCGTGCAGCGCTTATGACGATTGTGATTGGTTTAAAGAAATGCCAAAAACCCAGAGCACCTTTTTCTCCCATCCCGGAATGCTATGTGGACTAGCCAGACCCTCCTCCGCTGCTCCGCAGCGTTGTGGAGAAAGGTCTGGCAAAGTGAAGTGAGACTACCAGTAAATTTAAACAATACATTTTTCCCCCCTGTGGTCTATGTTTGAGAGTAATTGCTCCATACTGCAGACAATTCAGTTATTAAGTGAAACACACACAGAGCACTTTACCTCATTTGATATGCGTCATTTGATGCCCATAGCACTCTACGGTTGACCAATAGAAAGAGAAGGGCTGAATCCAAATGTGCACTTGGAGACTGAGCCTTCACAAGCTTTTGTCACGCGCAGCCGTCATCATGTCAAGTCTGCGAGGGTGCTGTTTGCACACACACTGACTGTGACTGGGCCTAACAGACTTCAGATAGGCTTATAATGAGTGTTGCAATGTAACGAAGTACAAATACTGCGTTACTGTACTTAAGTAGAATTTTCAAGTATCTGTACTTTACTTCATTATTCATATTTCTGGAAAACTTTCACTTTTACTCCGATACATTTCCCCTAAGCATCTTCGTTACTCGTTAGTTGCAAGCAATGGTTTTTTTGAACGTTGGAGTGAAAGATTCTGATTTCTGTTTTTCTCTTTGTTGATGTCAGACTTTGAATTTGATGTCCAAGAAGGTGTGGAAACCCCGAATGTTATGCTTTACTTTAAGTAAGCAACAATTAAGTTCATAATCAATGTTTTTTTTTTACTTTTACTTCTAACAATTAAAGGTGCTGTAGGTAGGATTGTGAATATCCAGGATTTTGTCAAAAAATTTGAACATCGACAACTTCTCAGTCCCTCCACCCTTTCTGCTAAAGCCCAAAACGGTCTCTAAGCCCCTCCTCCCACAAGGGAGAATGAATGTGTGTGCATGAGCAGTGATTGACAAGCAGTTAGAAGCAGTTAGACACCCCCGTGGCCCTGATTGGTGCATCTGAACAGGGAGCGGTGGATTTTTACAAATTGCACAACAGGCTGTAGGTGGTGCCAGAGGAGCCAGATTTATTTATTTTAATGACCTGCTTCATGAAGTTCTACTGGAACATAGGGTCAGTTTCAGCAAATATGACAGAAAGTTAGTTTTATAAGTCTTACCTACTGCACCTTTGAGTACATTCAATATCAGAAAATTACTTTTGATACTTAGTAAGTACAGTTAATATCATATACTTTAAGACTATCACTAAAGTACTATTCTAAAAGGTAACTTTTACTTCTACCTAAGTCATTTTCTGGTAAGATACTTCAGGTTCAGGTACTCAGGGCAAGTATTGTTTTCAAGTACCTGATACAAGACTGATTATAATCACATAGTAATTTAGAATTCCATGCGTCCTTTGATAAAACTAATTTGACATTTGTAACACATTAGTGCCATTTTCATTCGTCCCCCTTACTTGTGTCTTACGTGGGAGGACATTGAAAATAAACGGAAGAAAAAAAAAAATATGCGGCAGGAGGATTTAAAGAAACCCATTTAATGAATGAGACATCACTAGCTGAATCAGTGTCCGAGGCACAGCTGGATCCCTTAGCAGCGGGCTCCCAACTGCTCTGTGGCGTGTTTGTGTCCAGTGTGTGTTTGCACGGATCATTTGATGTCCAAACAGTGAGAGCACACAGTTACCTCTGTTTGTGCCATTAGTTCTTATTCAAATCCTCCTACGTGGCAAAACAGAATGTGAAACATAAAAAATGTGCCTATACATGTTGTCCCTTAAAATAAACTATTTTACAATAATCAATGAATCTTTTCAATACAGGGAGTTCTACATTTGTGCAGAAAGTTTGTCATGTTTTGGTCATTTTATGTTATTAAAAGACAAGGTGAAGTTCTCCCCAGAAGATGAATGCTACTTTGACTTTGGTGATCCCCTGACTTTTCACCTTTTCTTCATTACAATTTCTGTATGAAACGTCAAGAAAAGTCACAGTAACACATACCGTACTGGTACTTTATGAAGTGTCTGAAACACTGCAAACTTCTAGAGTAAGAACTCCAGTATTCATGACACCGAACTGAAGCAGAAATATGATGTTTGTGAAGAACTTTTCATCTCCTCGTGGCTGCTCAACCTGTTTAAACTGAAGATTAGACCTTGGCTAGAGGCCTCACAGCATGAATGTTCAAATTATGAAATGGTAAAATCTGAAGCCATGTGTGCTCCATTTAATATTTATCAGCATCTGGATGCATGTCAGTATTTATTTGTTTCTTGCCTCTTTGTATATTCATGACATGAATAATGCTGTGTATGATAATCAGATGGCAGACTAAGAGCAGAGTCTCAAAGCATCCTTCTGGAAAATCAATCATCTGCACGGCCTCGTTAGCATCAAACAATTCCGCCTCTCCCCAGACAAGTTCACAGCTGAGGAGTGTACCATCTCCTTTCTGCATATTGCTGGACTCACCACAGGCACTGATTAGCAGCACCCCTCCCCCCTGATAGATGCTTTGTGCCTGATTTTAATGAACTGCTTTGCATTAGTAAGCCCTTCTCTCCTCCCTGTACACTTGCCTCTACTTGCTCTCTTGCAGTCTGGCAAACCAGGGCAGAGCTCCTGTGGAACAGAAAATAAAATAAAAAAATGAGTCAACACATCTATCAGTAAGCAGCCGGCCAGGCACACTCTGAGCCAAGACAGAAATATTGACAAAATGTCTGCTAGCCATCTTATTATCTTGCCCAGGGATGCAGTTGGCAAAATAGCACATGCTGGAGGCAGTGGCGGCGCTGGTGGAGGGGTGTGTGTGTGTGTGTGTGTGTATGTGTGTGTGTGTGTGTATGTTTCCATGCGTGTGTTCTGCGGGTAGAAAGAAGCCAATATTTGTAGAGCTTGCAACCCCGACACCCTGTTGTTGTATGGCTGAACTTTGAGTGCTGCGCCATCATCTGTGGTATTCGGGTTTCTGGCTGCGATAGTGAGCTTCAAGCAAATACCAAATGAGAATACATCTGATGATGGGTGATTCACTCACTACGTTTCTGCTCTTGGTATGAGTTGATGGTATATTGCTGTGGCAACATAAGCCATCCACCAGTTGCTCGCCACCAGTTGCTCGGCTGAAAATATGTCCAAGAAATGTAATGAAATGCGCACCGTGTCATCGTTAAAGGATAAGAGTACAGAAACAGGAATCAGTTTTTACTCAGAGGATACAGTGCAGTGGAAATTAATATCATCTTGAAGGAAACTTTGGTTTATCACAACTTGAGTCTCTGAAGGAATAAGTGAAGACAATAACTTCCCCTACTTTTTTTTGGACCAATGTAGATCCGTAGGTAAGAAGGAAGCTGTTCAAAAACAGACTTATGAATAAGAATATGCCAATAGTTAAGTCTACAGGTGGACAAGGCTATTCAACCCGCACGTTAAAAAACAATGGTGAGTATTAGGCATTGTGAGGATGTATGGCAAGGCAAAGCAATTTATTTATATAGCAAATTTCAGACACAAACGCCATGCAAAGTGCTTTACATAAGCATGAACATACATAGCAAATAAAAAAAAGAAAATTCAACAATCAAAAAAAGTAGGTTTAAAAGACTCATAAAAGAGTAGGAAATGGAATGACCATCTCTAAATGATCTCAGGGAAAGCAATGGCAAACATAAAAGTGTTAAGCCTTCATTTAAAAAGAACACAGGTTTGGGGAAGATCTCAAGTGATCTGGAAGTTTATTCAAGTTTTGCGGTGAATAGAAACTAAAAGCTGCTTCTGCATTCGGTTCTGAGCCTGGGGACGGTGAGCAAGCGTGTCCCAGATGATCTTAGAATATTTTGAAATCAATTCTTTGCATGCATGTGTACAACATGGCCGTCGTCCAGCACATAACAACCCAGTCTCACGGCAGTTCGTGGAATGTTCACGTAATTTAATCTATTGATTCGTGTACACAGACACGTTTATCTCCTTTTTTTCGTGATGGTCAGCACGTTTTTTACAACCTGAATTTCGTAATGGTCAGCACGTTTTTTACAACCTGAATTCCATGAAATAAACACGGCCCTTAAGTTAAGGAAAAGGTTGAGGGTGGGCTTACGTTTCCATGACACGCAGGACAACATCGGGACGGTTGGGTTTAGGAAAAGAAGAATGGGACGGTTGGGCTTAGGAAATGTGACACGCGGGACACGATCCCCGGTCTCCTGGTTGAAAGTCCTGTGTTGTTTGACCCTTCCACCACCCCAACCAACCTCCTTATGCGGATTTTCGGGCTTACATACTACTCGCTACTGTAGTCGCTCTTAATAAATCGTGCTGTGATCATGAAAGATGGTTCCAATTGAAATACATTAGTTTAAAAAAAAACATCACGAGATAAACGTATCCGTGTACACAAATCAATATATTAAATTACGTGAACATTTCACGAACTGCCGTGAGGCTGGGCTGGACATAAAGGTGCCAGTAGTCTATGTCCTTGACATTCCACTTCTGGGATTGCTCCGTTGCCGTCAGGAAATCTGCCGGATTTGGGCCTTGGGCTTCCTTTTTGTTGGCATTTTGAGACTCCGGTCGATATATGACGACTATGGTTAACCTTTTCTCAGATCTCTGCAGGGTAAATCCAGACAGCTAGCTAGACTATCTGTCCAATCTGAGGTTTCTGTCGCACGACTAAAACAACTTTTAAACGTACACATGTTCCACAAAAACAAGTTCCTTCCGAGCCTATTTTGCAGCAGCACCGCTGCTTTTCTCCGGTGCTTAGCACCGCCCAAGACGATTGTGATTGGTTTGAAGAAATGCCAATGAACCAGTGCATGTTTTTCCTCCCATCCCCAAATGCTATGTGGAGTAGCCAGACCCTCCTTCGGCGCGCTTTGGATGAGGGTCTGGCAAAGCAAGACTAGTGGCAGCAACGAGTGGCCTCGAAGGAAAAGCAAGACTTTTTTCATGTATTCTTTTACATTTTATACCAGTGGCTGAATGTGAGGCTTAAATGAGAATAAATCATCTATTATAATTCCAAAATGCTTGTAGGTCTATTGAGAATCAAAATTACCCTTAATGTGTTCTATTGGATTTATAATTAGTATCATTAGGTTAGCATTAATAGCATTGACCCTGTCCTCTCAATAGTCTGCTATGCTTTGATTTTATAGTTATATTTTTAATCCCAGGTTAAAAAAATCATTGTGGTATCTTTGATACCTCTTAGCAGAAGACGTTGTTGTCCTCCCTGTGCATCCATTTCTGTTTCTCATGTGATAATCATGATGATCACTGACCTTGTGGAAAGCACAGAAAACCCCTGAGGGCAGGGCATGCGGAGGAGACGTCAAGCCTGACCAAAGATAAGAAAGTTTCTCTTTGTGTGATATTACTCCCTTTTTCCCTAAAAAGCTATTGTTAAAGACTATCGGCAGTCATTTTCTGTACTTATGCTCAAGTGCTGTAAACTGACTCTACTTGCTGCAAGTGAACAAACTTTTATGAGAACTCCAGTGATTTTGTCCATTCTTTGATAAATAATTATCCTAACAACAAAGGAGACAAGAGGGCGGTTTAATAATTCAAGGGGTTTAATTAAGTAATAATGGGACACATTTCTGAACTGAGGGAACAAAGTCAGAATTGAAAGAGCACAAATGACTAATTTGAAGAAAAGTTAGAGCACAATTTCCAGCCCAAAGTTTATTGTTCCACAAAATGTGTCATTGATCATTAAACCATGCATCTAGTGGCCATTAGAGGAACTGCAGTCTGGTGGTGGTTACCTGTCTATTTTTTTATTTTTTTATTTTTTTTTAATATCACTTAAACATGGAGCACATTTTTCACATCAGTGCACCCGTCTGTCACACTCAGCATACACTGCTTCAGTAACTTCCGGCCATGCAGATGGAGCTGAAAGATGCAACGTTCAGGTTGATTCTTGATTTGTTCAACTGACACACACACACACACACACACACACACACACACACACACACACACACACACACACACACACACACACACACACACACACACACACACACACACACACACACACACACACACACACACTCACACACATCATTTTCTACAAGGCTCTTTTAGTCTGTTTGCTACTGATTTAATATTTTTCACATCCCTGCATTTCTTAATTACTGCATATTTCTTATAGAGATCAATGAATCGGGGAATGTCTGTGGATTACAAACCTCACCGACCATCTAATGCCCATTCCGACTGCTGCCCTGGCAGAGGTGCTCATTTTCAAACTGTCAACTCCTCCGTGTAACTCCTCATCTTTTGATCCAAGACGAGGCTATAGTCACTTTGAAGGCAGTGGCAGGTAAAAAGAAATGAAAGCGTCACAGAAGAAAAAAAGTGGCGGAAACTACAGTTGATTTTTAAAGCAGCAGAGGAAGGCAGCATTAATTAGGGAGATATGACCTGAGAGCTTCTCAGAGCTCCCATCTATTTCCTGCGGGCGCCAGTCACTTGAGTTGTCTTATGCTTTTTGGGAAGCTGCCACACGCTTTGAGGAGAAATGAAACATTTAGGGCTTGATTGAGTCCCTGAACAATGTACAAATAGCGTCCACACACTGCAGGGTCCCTCTGAGAGTGGAGCAGTCAGTACGTCCAACAAATGCAATAAAATAGAAAAGTTATTGATTCCTAATGTAGGGAAATAGTTTGTTGCAACAGATACAGTAATATCATACAGCAGGGGATAAGAGTTATAAAGCAGTCGGGAAACATTACTACTGAAAGAAATGGCAACAAAAACAGAATATAAACATATTCATACAGTATAGATACTGTACATTCATATCTATACAGCTGACACTCGGAACATGCTACAGAAATTACGTTATTATGGATCACTTTGTTAGCAAATGTAAACTATTTAGTCTGTTCCGTCATGTATAAGGACTCATGTTCTTCTGGTCAGTGGTGAAATGTAACTAAGTACATTTACTCAAGTACTGTGCTTAAGTACAAATGTGAGCTACTTGTGCTAGTTTTTCTTTTCATGCTACTTTCTACCTCTACTCCGCTACATTTCAGAGAGAAATATTGTACTTTTTACTCCTCTACACTAATCTGACAGCTTTAGTTACTTTACAAATTAAAATTTCTGCACACAAAACACATAAATATCATATAAAATATGATGTTTTATTAAAAATTAAACTACCCAACAATATAACGGCCTACAAGTCTAGCAGAAATGATTAGCAGATTAAACACTCAGTTGATGACAGAACTGTTTGGATCGTTTCCAGTTTCTAAAATGTGAGGATTTTTCTGCATTGGGTAATTTTACTTTCATTACTCACATACTTTTACTTAAGTAACATGTTCAAAGCAGGACTTTAACTTGTAACATAGTATTTTTACAGTGTGGTATTAGTATTTTTACTTAAGTAAAGGATCTGAATACTTCTTCCACCACCGCTTCTGGTACACACACTTTAGATCTTTACACAGCACCATTACACACCACATCATTGTGTACGATAGAGTTCCGTAACAGACTCCATACATGCAGTGCATCATCATACCGAATTTCCCCGCTAGGGATCAGGAAAGGGGTATCATATCTTATTTACATCACTAACCTATTGTCAGTCTAGAGTCTCCAATGTCGTTACAGTACATTACCTTAAATACATTTCTCTAGACTGAGAGGACACCAAAACACTTGCAGGGAAAACATGAAGACTGTTCACATAGAGGCAACAGTGCTAAGCCATAGCTGTGGCTGATGAACAACTGCAATCCGAAAAACAGACATGCTGCTTTCATAGCAGTGAAGTAATGGCCATGGTTGTATCCTGAAGCCTTGAAAAATGAGCGTGCACCTGGAAAGTTGCCAGTTGAAATCCCCAGACTGAGGGTCTGGGAGGAGAAAGCGAATGACTAGCGCTTTTGGTGTTTGTATAGCAGACAATACAAATAAAGCTTAGGATGAATTGGACCTACTGTGAAATTTGATTGGGATGAATGGACCTTGATGTTCTTTCTCTCTGTCCCCAATCTCTTTTAATTTACTGCTGTTGCGGAGGATATGGTTCTCATCATTAATCAGCAAGACAAATGAATCCCCAGCTGCCTCGGTGTGAGAGAGCGCAGGACATGGAGAGAGAGAGAGAGAGAGAGAGAGAGAGGAAGAGAGGTGGAAGAAGAAAGGAAAGGGCGGGGTATATAAATCTAGTCTGCTTTGATTAATTCACCTTGGTCTAGAGGACATGGCTAATAAGATCCATTAGCTTGATATTCAGGATGCTCATGTATTGTGCTAAATGTCAATAAAAAAAAGAGGCTAGATCATTCAAAATGGTTAATTATACCAGGCTACTGTAAGTCTTATATTTAGTAACACCAATTAGTAATGTTCAACTCAAATTACAATCATTTGCAAAACGGGTAATTATCTTATACTGTAGAGGTTTTGCTTTTTAAGGGGTGCTGGTGAAAGCCATCCATCGCATAATGAATAAACAACAGAAACATTCAGTGCTTAATTAGAACACATGACGATCAATGCATTACTTTCTGGTTGCAGGTTTTGTTGAAATCAGAGTATGCATGCATTCTAATGGGAAAACTGAGGACAGTTCATACAGTATTATACTACTTCAATTCATCGCACACATCATATAATTAAATATTTTTGTCACCATGTTCCTTTGAATACTGTATTTGTGCCTCTGATACTGTAGGCCGTCATTGTGCACGTCCTCATGTGGCCACAAGACGGCACTCTAGCACCTGTTTCAGAGCTCATCGGCAGTGTGTCACACAGAAGGAGACACGCTTTGGATGGTGGTCTAACAGGCAGAATTAAGGACAGAGTTTGAACAGAATTTGCTTTTCTCAAAGATAATACTGCAGTACAAAACAAAATGTCCATAGATACACAATTTCTCAAACCCTTTTTGTAGTCTTATAGTTTGATTTCTCCTGAGGTATGTTACTTGAAATGTCCAACCCTATTGATAAAAAGGTCAACATGATGAATATAAACAAGTTTTATTTTACTGCCATAGAAACAGCTATTATTATTATATAAAATTATTTCTGAATTAGCAGAAATCAAGACAAGACAGGAATGATCTAGAGCAGTGACGCTCAACTTACGTCCCGCGGGCAGATAGGGTGCTGGGTGGCCCGCCGACCACTTTCTAATTCACAATAAAAAGTAAAGTGGGATTAATAACTGGGAATGACTTGGATTTAGTTTTACTTTGAAGTTTGAATGTAAATAAAGTGCCAGATTGCATTACAATGCTTTTCATAGTGTCCCTGGTAGGAGAAGTATATATTTATGAATCATTTCAACATTTGAGTGATTGCATGATGGAAGATGTTGCGGCTATGTTGAATGCTGTATAAACTCTTTCAAATGTAACCAAAGCATTTACAACTAAAATGCAGTTGAAGCTATTTAATGCAGTAAAATATCTGATTTATCTGTCATATAGGCCTAATCTCAAGCCTTTTATGCCAAATTAATTTAGTTAAGTTAATACATTTCAAAGAAAGACTAGTTTTGGGCCTGTAATGTTTATTAATATTAGCTAATAAATATTAAATTTGTTCATCGACTGGCCCCTGGCCTCCTGTCAATTAGAAAAAGTGGCCCCCGGGCAAAGCACTTGAGTATCACTGATCTAGAGTGTGCATACGAAAAACAACAATGATGTTGAAAATGAAAAATGAGAGCCACCATTAATAATGACATGAATTATTTAGAAGAAAAAAAGCTCAACATTTGCTTTCAATTAAAACAGTGTACAGTATATATTGTATCTTCAAAGCATATTATTACTTAAACTATTTATCTATTTCGCTGTTTGGAATGATGCCAATATTTCTGGAGGGCAAAAAGCAAAACAAAACAAAACTGAATAAACAAAACTGAAAAGTTGGTTAAAAATGAACAAAATTAAATAACAACTCAGGAACAACAGCAGTTAAGAGGTAAAGGGGAGATCCCGATTAATAGGAAATAGGTAATGAAAAAAAAAATGAAAGAAATATCCTACCATATTATAGAACTAATTCAAATCAGCATCCATGTGCTGTTCAACAAAAGGATAATAATTAATAATTGACCATGTTGTCATGGTGTTGTTGTCCAGAACCCATTTGGCTAATCATGCTAATGTGTGGAATTGCATCTGCTAAAATACAATTGACGTGGACAACAGATTAGCTGAGATACAGCCGCCAACTTTATCTTCACCGAGCTATCAACCTCCCGGGACAACTGGACAACTACCTTGCTCTTAGATTCAAGGTTTGACCTGAGGTTAAGATAATACAGGTCTCTTGGCCCAATATCACAAGTGTTTGCCTTTGGGCTTCCTCTCTCCGTACCCTACAGCAACAAAAAAATCCCTCTTAACATGACTAGCTGGCTTGGTCGTACCATCTATCCCCCAATTCGGTAAAGGTCTTTATGGAGTAAAAACAGACAGACTTCCTTTGAGGAAGCACAGGTTCTTTACAGCCTCTGGGATCACACAATTTCTAGCCCCATAGATAGGCACAAAGATATATTTTAAACCTGCAGGCAAAAGAAACCCATGGATTAAACGTGGTGAAGCCTTGAATGCCATGAATGCAGCTCAAACACACAGAAGGTTAAGAACTACAGTGACTAAGACCCTTTTACCTTTATTTAGACCTTCATAGGGTGAGCACATGTACAATCTAACACAACACACAAAGTAACTGCATTCAATTGTGAGGTGTAAATGAATGTTTTGTCTCTGCTGCTGCACCCACACTCATTTTCAAGAAAGTCATCAATGAGGTCTTGTTTCTAAATCTAGTGACAATGATTTTACAGGAAACCCTGGTTTAACTGGATCATATTTTGGTAGAGTGGCCACCAATTCTATCAGTTATGACAATAATGTATTTACTAGGATAACTGCTGAGATGTCACAATATGGCAACATCGCTAAAAAACATGTCCAACAGTGGCAAGATTGAGACAATTAGGTTTTAAACCACCCCCCAGGTTAGCCGAACGTATCTGGCAGAAAAAACGAAGGCCAACTAAAATGACCACCCAAACTGTCCGTTGTGAACATCCATCAGAGTTTACAGATTGACCTTCCAACTTCAACAACATCGTACTTTCCGTAGATGTGCGAACCAGTTTTTATGTGTAATAAGGGAGCATTGCCGAAATGTATGAGTGCATTCAATTTTGGTTTTAACTTCTAATAAAGTGGTTTAGATAATCAGGCTAAGTTGTTGGGTTGTTTATAACCCGTCAGATCATCTGACTGCTTGTGCTTCTCGCTATGTGGGGTTTTATTGTAGGAATTTGCTTGCTAAACACTTGCTACAGCTCAAGTGATTTTAAAGCTTTTGCTAAGCTTGGTGGTTTAAGCATGCCATCTCAAGCGCTCACTGTCCAAAGAGCAATGTGCTGCCCGAGAGAAGAGTTAAAACAACAGCTAAGTCAGTGTTGGAAAATGCCATAGCTGAAGAAAGAAGCCTTACCTCTTAGCCGACTACAGTAGTAAAACACGTGGACTAAAGAGCCCAACCCTGCTTCTCATGAGGCCGAGATCCATCCTAACAACCACAAACACAAAGCAAACGTCTGTCAGCACTAACATCAGGAGATGCTGTCCCCCTCTACATCTTCATTAGTCTCCTTAAACCTGCTTAGACCTAGTACACACAGTCTTACCTGATCAAGACCGATGAGGACACTTCACTGCACCTCATGGAGATACCTCATGGAAGCAATGAACCTGCAGTGAACCACAACAGCCAACAGGACTAGCAAGACACTGCAAACAGTGAGGAAGTGACATCATATCAGACCAAATCACCAGATAAGGGTGTCAAGCCCAGCAAAGGCCTGTAAATATTGTTAGATCACTATTTAGTGGAAGTTACCTGTTTTAATGTCGGTTGACCACTTTGGTCCAGACTGAAATATCTCAACCACTGTTGGATGGATTGCCATGAGATTTGTCCATGAGATTGTACATGTGCTCCAGAGGATGGATCCTACCAACTTCGATGATCCCTTGATTTTTCATCTAGTGCCCACAAGCATGTCGAAGTTTTCTCTTATCCTGTGAAATATCTCAACTTCTGCAAGATGGTTTGATGCAACAAATTTGTACAGACATCTATGGTTTTTGGACGCTGAAAAAGAATTTGGTGACTCCCTGACTTTTTCTTTAGCGCCAGCAGCAGGTTGACATTTGTGGTTTTCAGTGAAATGTCTCATAAAACGTTAGATTGCCATTACATTTGGTACACCCATTCATGTCCCCCTTAAGGATGAATTGTAAAAACATTGGTGAGACCTTAACTTTTTATCTAGCGTCATTATCAGGTCAAAATCTAAATTTGAACAATACTTTGTGAGTAACCAAATACCATCAAAACAAATTTAATTAGGAAAAGTGTGTTATGTGTTTATGACATAATAAAACCAAACCAAACCATGCCACCCTTAATTCACATACTTAAACTAGGTGACTAAAACGTTTACATACAATATGATAAGTCAAGTGAAGTGAATAAGGTCAAGATAACCATTTATTCCCTTCAATCTGATTAATCAGACTGATTTAGTACCTTTTATATAAGAAAACCAGACCCCCCCCTGTGAGGGTCCCCCCACACTCTTTTGTTGCAAAGTCTAACAATAGTCAAAATGACCCACTGAGCACAAATTGCAGTTGAAAACAAAACAATCATAGCAAATGCTGAATGGCACAGAGCAATTTTCTGCTGGAGTCAAACAAATAAAGGTGATGATTCAACTGGTAAGTGGCTGCGCTCTGATTTCACAAATAACAATGACAACAGCTCAAAGAGAAGAGAGTCGTGGCTGAATAGAAGATACGTTGGAACACAAAAAACAAGTATTTTTGTGACAGAAAGGTACTGCATTGAGGGTTTTTGTTTCAGTAATTGTGACAATGGGAAACTTTCAGGCCAACTGAGCAAAAAGAAGCAAGAACCAGCCAGAGCAACAGCTCATAAACATGGCTTAGGTAGGAATGTAGTTAGTGTCCCATGGACAGTATTATGGAAATGATCTCTTCAAGGAGTAGTTCAGTTTTTTTTTGCATGTCTTTGCATTAACCACCAGACTGTTAACCCTTACAGTCTGATATAAATAGCTGGACAGCATATAAGTGCTGAAGCCACTTCTTTGTAAAAGCTGTATTTGTTTAGTCAGCTGCTCATTACATTTTGGTCTCAATTGGTTACTAAGCTACAATGTTAAGAGGAGAAGGAAGATGTGATGGAGAGAAATGGTAGAACGGGTGAAATTGATGACGGTCGAACGAGACAAGTAAGGGTTGCTCTGAAAGAAGTGAGAAGCATGAGTTTTTGGTGGTTATATTTAGGAACCCAGGTCTTGGTCCAATATTGCAAAGTGTAAAAGTGACTTGGAGCATGAGAGAGGATGTGTTTGTATTTGGATTATATGAAAAAAATAATGCAAGTAATACTATCTGCATAATGGGGACCTGGTCTGATTGCAGAGCAAGGACAAGTAGCTTAATTGTTGTGAGCCCTTACAGGTGGCGGTGGCCTAATTTCCTGAGTTTCCTTAAAAGGCCGCCAGTGCCCTGAGAGTTTATGGGTCTGCTCTTTCCTGCCCCTTATAATCTCACAATCAATAAATCATTCATAATCACTTCTGGTTCACCTGTTGACATCAGGCTGTAGAGCTTTACTTTACAAAGCCTCTTAATGGCACTCTAATCTTAATGGCCTCTGGGTGGGTGCTAAACAGCCAATCCGATAAAAAATATTTGATACTTGATTGAGACTTTTCTTTTAACAGAGTTCATTAGATCAGGATTCAAAGACTCATTGACCTGCACTGAGACAAATACTAACGTGGTTGCTGCTCATATGTAATGCATAAATACTATATTATTCATTTCAGGATACTGCAGCTTTAACCTTTTGAGCTTGCAAGGTTACCACATAAAGACAAGACTGCATCGCTGACCTTTTTCATTACTGTAGGACACACTGCAAAAATGATTATGCTCTGGCTTTATTAAGTGCAGCCATTTGCTGTTTCAGAGTCAGTTAGCTTGTAATGAATATAATTTCTTTCTATTTAGGTTATTCAAGGATATTGAGTAATGAGTCTATAACAGAAGTACATTTTCTATGAGTGATAACTTGCCTCAGGTCTTCACATTCTAATCAATAGCAGTATCACCTTTACTTATTTAAGGTGTTGGCTCATTATGTACAGCACTTGAGGTATAATGAGAGCCTGAGGTGAAAATGTAATTAAAAAGATAATATCTTTCTTCCTAAAGTCATCTACTGACTACTGAATAGTATAGGTGTGTTAAAGCAAAGCCTGAATTCTGAACATTGAATATGAATGGAGAAATTCATTTTTCCATGACAGATAGCTCGCCTCACGTCAACTCCATCTAGTATGTTGGAATCAATAACACTATCTCCATTTATTTAAGATGTTAGTTAAAATGGTTCACTGCACTCTGTGAGCAGAAATGATTTTCAGAGTATTAACCTTGTCAAATGTGTTCCAGCATTCATGATGCTCCTCCAGGTATTACCCTATATTTGTGTTAATTAGGAGTACTTGCTTTATACTGCATGTTCACACTGGTTTATGCATGTGATAAAGATTTCATGACATGGGCATCTGCCAAGATTCACTTCAGACTACAAAAAGTAAAAAATCACAAAACTATATATATATATATATATATATATATATATATATATATATATATATATATATATATATATATATATATATATGCTGCCATGCTGACCACCTGAAAGGTATGCTGCAACAGGTGCAATCTCTTGCTGCTGCTGTCCATAAAGCATTTCATAAGCACAACCTGAGTCTATATTTTTCAAGGAGGGGAAGTTATTATCCCTGCTCTGCTGTGCTTGGTGTTTCCTTGTGCGGAGTGATAAAACTGAGCCTGAACGCCAAATATCATCTCTCCATCTATTCACGTAATAAAACAGTAGTTAATTAGTTAAGCTTCATTTTGAGGCTGAGATCTACGTTAACTCAGAAACCCTAAATAAATTTCACAAATCACAAAACATATTTAAAATATCAGCAGTTAAAACCTTTTAGCATCAGAGACATTTCTTACATCGCACTTCATTCCAGGAAAATGGTTCATTGTACTGGAGAGCAGTCTACAGAGACTATCCTGTATTGGACATTTCTTAAAATAGCGAGTGCTATTCTTTTAAAGCAGTGAAAAGGTTACAGAAAAGTTGTTGGGAGGGGGGGAGTGTAAAATTTTGACTTCAGAAATTGTGGTTTGCCAATCTTATGCTATAAAGAGGGTTGCACTCAATATTTATCACATTAAAACAGCAATTAAAAACGATTTGCTATGTGAAGATATAGTAGAGTTATGGTGTCCTGAGCACTTTTTGTTTTGATAGCCGGTCCGGCCGTGCGTGCATGCTGGTGCATGTGAGTGCCTTGTGCGACTTTATCAGACACGAGGGCCGTGACAATGCGTCAGTATTTGACGAGTTGGAGAATGGTCCGTGAGAGCTGTGTGGATGCAATCCCAGAAGACTTTCTTTCTGTATTTCGAGTACAGCCGCTATAACATTATGTCTGTCGAAATTGGCATTTTCTTTAGGCTATCAGAATGAAACAGATAAATGCAGTCAGGCTTTATTATCTGCAAGAGGTTACTGAAGATTAAAAATAAATAATGTGTTGCTGTGTGTCCATATTATTCACATTTCTCCATATAGCTGTGGTGCACCTTACTATATTAACACTTAGAGTAAAACAAATAATACCAACACTGATTATTTTGGACATTAATATCTTTTTTTTTTTTTTTTTATTAAGACAAGAACTCTTCATTGTTTTGTAAAAATGTCTATTTATGAACCAATACAAAATGTGTATGGGAATGTGGAACTCCTTTTCTCCATCAATACACATAAACATTTCCCAATAACAGCAGAGAGACAAAAAGAATTAATCTAAAAAACAATGACTGGTGACACAATCAAAACCTTTCAGGAATCAAACGTGCTTCCAAAGGCGGTGGTGCGTTGAAAGTGACAGTAGTAGTAGTAGTACAGCCACAACAAGCTTCTCATTCTGCTTCATTCCAATAAACAGTGTACTCTTTATGACCTATGTAAACACAAAGCAATACTAAACACATATTTTACAGTGCACCAAATATTAAGAAAAATACAGAAAACATGTACAACACATATGCAAAATGCCACCAATTTTGCCTCTTGGATCCAAAATAATGTGTTGCAACTGATTCGATGAGGATGCATTGTACTTGCTTTAATGTCATTGGTGGGGCCTAAACTTTGCATTCTACCTGAGATGCAGTCACATCGGTCAGCAACGCATGAACTAGAGATATGACTTTATCAAAAGAATTTAATGTGGAGAAAACTACACCAGTTACACTATAAGATCATTTTTTACTTTACTGGGCATTTCATAGAAAATAAAATGATACACAGTAACCTAAAATATAATTTTGCTATTTATTTCAAATTCAATCCTCGTCAAACCTACTTGAATGTTGTTTTTATGTTGTTTTGCTCATGGTACATTATATATGGGAACTTTGGGAGAGCAAAATTATAGTACAGTAGGTAAAACATTTTGGAGAACACTTTTGCTATTCCAACACACAACATATTTAATATGCACAAATAAAATATTAATGCATCAGCCTTAAGGGAGAAGACAATATTCAGTTCTATTCCTTTATTGGCAAGACATATTTTGAAGTCTGATTTAAATGGAAGCTGCCACATGTCACTGAAGCGAAATAGTGCTCACTGTAAAAAAAAAAAAAAAACACACAATCTCAGTCTTGCAGATGAAGTGGCATCTGCGCTGGGATTTATAAAGCAACGATAACAAGTCAGTTAATAGTTTTATCAGACACCAGACTGTAAAACATCTAAACTAGTCTGAACCCTTCCCCACCCCCTCCCATCCACTTAACAAACACAAAACAGTGTCATCAGCATACAGTGTTAACTTAGTGGTGATTCTTTTGTGAGTACAGAACTTTCAATCAACTCAAGTTTTAACAGAAAAATTAACAGTTGGAGTGACACAGCATCTTTGATATTTGTCTGCAACATCACTCCAGTAGTCCCCATCAACAACTTCCATAACCGATGTAAAAGCTAAAAATCTGTCCATAGCTCCCACCCGGCCCTCTGGCTGTCTTCTAAAAGCAATAAAATATCAAACGACTTTTAAAATGCACAGATGCTTTATGCAGGGAGAGGGAAATTTGCGTAATGCACTTCACAAGAACCTTCTCATCTGCCTTTGGACGACCCCCAAAACCCCAATCTCAATATGGAGAGACTGAATGCTGTCTTCATGCATGATTATGATATATTAAAGCTATCACACTGTTAATGTGTTGCAATCTGAGCTGCACATTGAGAAATTCCAATCAAATGTGTTAACATGGCAATAAAGTTTTGAATCTTGGATATGAGTGTCCACACAGCAAGCAACACCATTAAGTCCCAATGACGTCTAGTGGCATATTAATAAAAAGTATGTTTTATCATTATATATGATTGATGTTGATATATATATCATATACATAAAATTAAAACCGGTTAGGTATAATGGAAAACCAAAAGTCTCAAGTGAAATCTGAGGTTACCGGTAGAGCAAAAAGTACAGTGGCGAATAGAGCTCAATGTAGTGCAACTTAAGAAAAGCAAGCAAATGAAGAAAAGATCTTTACCAATCTTGCAAGAAAAAGGGCATCAAACAACAAAAACACAAGCAAATTAAGAAGCACATTCACAAAACGAACAACACATACAAACCATAAAGGCAAACTAGAAATACAGAAAACACAATCAAATAGAGAAACACTGCCAGAACTACAAAACAAAAGTCATTTCTGGGGAACAAGGAAATGGATGAACATGCTAGTATGTAATCAGTAAACTTAAACTAGTGGGTGTATAGCAGTACCTCCAATAATATCTGCAATAAACCTTCCAAATGTTAAAACTAAAATAAACGTTTAAGACTAATTTCCACTGACAAGTTCATCAGTCTTTAGTGTCCCTTTAGAAATTTCCGTTGCATTCTGTAAGACTTGCAGAACTTCTTTATCTGTATTTACAGTGTGCTTCTTTATGCCATGTACAGGTGTATATGTTGTGAAATTTGCAAATGTATTTCTTCATTACCAGGTGTTTTTTAAGGGGGACATTTTTATTGAAAATAGCTCTACCTGTAGAACTTAACACCAGAGTTACAATACAATTATAAAAAATAATCATGATGACTAAGTTTGGACACTCACAATGAAACTAATTGTTGGGATTTAGCTGAAACATGGTACTTATGCCTAGTTGCTTATTGATATGCATGCAAACTATATCAAGACATTAAATGACACCTATAAATTATGTTTGATATGCAATGTTTAAACTCACTGTTATTGATGTAAGATGTATTTCCTGAATCTGAATCTTTAAAAATGAATTTTGTTACATCATGATGTATTTCATTAACATTGTTAACAAGTTTTCAATTTGCGCTGCAATAAAATGTTTAAAATTTCACTTCTGATTTGACTGTACAAGATAAGTTGCCATCATCAGGGAACTCATTTAAAAAGTTTTCTTTACTGATTTGATTTAGTTTTTGTTTGTCCAATTGATTCTAGCTTTTTACTTTACTTTGAAAAACCGCAGGAATAAGTGCCTTAAAAAACAATACTGAGGAATGGTTGCAGCCACTGTTGGGTTTAATGATAAGTTTATAATTTGCGTTGATAAAATGTTCAAAATGATGTAATATCATGGCACATAAAGCCTGTTCAACACTTTGAAGGTGTACACTGCAACCTAGACCTCCACCGAAATCCACCCACAGCTGTCATATACAGTAGAGTAAGGACTCATTAAGCAAGCTGCTTGCTGTGTGAAAACATAATTTTGACAAAAAATGCCATGAATAGACCCTCAAGCCAGGGCATTATTATTACCTATGGATTACCACCATGGTGCACAACATAAATTCAGTTACAAACAGTTACTTTTGGCATTCCTCAGAACTCCCCAGCTGGCACAGCAAAACAGATCCTCATACAGTTTTGGCAGGTGATACATATAGCAAGATAGAGAAACAAAAAGAATGAGATTTAGCATGTACATTCATGCAATAAACTATCAATTGTTAACGCACTCAAGCTACTGCACCAAAGCAAAATATATTCAAAAGGTGTAATGTAAGCAGAAAGACTGGCCTGTGTCTCAGAACATTTTAGTTTAAAGACATTTACTTACCCCAACATTGGCTTGTTTTACATTTTGAAAAAACTCACAATGAGGGTGACACAATGAAATCCACAAATGTACTCCATTGTAATTCTAGTAGGTTGTAAATAATATTTCTTAGTAAGGTTTAGTGTACAATACATGTGTGATTTCATTGGCTTGATTTACATTGTATTCTCTGTGAGATAAACACACTGCAGGGAGGATATTTTGTGCAGCTTATGTATTCCGTAAATAAATTTAAATGTGTTTCAGTCAACACATTATCACTCCCAACTCAACACATACGGTTGCTTGACCAGGACACCTTGGCATTACTATTTTAATGCTTTGGGTGCCCCTTTGGCATCATCTGTCAACATGCAGGGGTCAGGTTTAGGCTAGTCTATATCGCAGCGTAGTGGAGGAAGGTCTGACAATGCGAGACAGCGGTCTCCTGGGTGAAAGTCCTGTTTGTTTGACCCATCCATCCACCCTGAACTCCTCCCTATGTGGACTTTGTTGCTTTTTTATTATTATCTTCCTTATGTCGACTTTTTCCCTCTTTATATTACGTCATCTCACTGCGCCACGGCCGAGCAGATGATAGCCTGGTGCGTCTCAGACAGATGCTAAAGGGTGCCCTGTATGTGGGTATGAGATGCTGAGGGCCACTGACCAAGCTGCCGTATTTGATGTGGAGTGAGAACGGTTGTTAGAGTTAGGCTGTTTCTCTTTTCGGTTATGTTACCAGCATCTTTTGGCTGCTGGTTGGCCAATGTTAATACCAAATATTTTTTCAACAGCCATTTATTACTGAGACATATTGACTTAGACTGCCAAAAAACAATTTCATTTTCTTACTTTCCCATTGGTAAGAAACATATTCTAGAGTAAGAGCAGATGGAAATCAATTGAATCTCATTATTAACACATCATCACAACTCAATAAAAGCTGGTGGGGAAACAGAGCGCTAACATTCAGACTCATAGAAGAAAAATAGCACTGAGCTAATGAAATGGCAGCGCAGTGAGGACAAATAATGTACCACTTCTCTTTACTGAGAAAGGTAATTGTTTAAGAGGCATAAGTAAACCTGCTCTGAAGAACAAACTGAAAAATAAATGGAATAGGCCCAATAAAATAATTTTATATTATCCTTTGCCACCTTCTTTTTTGAATATGTTTTGAATGTGGTTGTGTTTAGGAGAGGGCAGGAAGAGCATATACAGTACATCAAACCTGTTTCTCATTTATGTCCTTTGTACAATGATATGTAAAGCATTCCATGCATTTTTGGAGCTGTCAAAACTTCAGGGAAAAAAAGAGTCGGGGAAGTAATGGCTTGAGACAAATCACAGTATACTGGAAGGAGTTTTTGTTATGCAGTAGAGGACACGTGTGTGCAGACACATTTAGCGAAATTAATAAAGTGGCTGTGTAATTTTACCCTCATACAAAAGCCAACAGCACATCGATGAATACGAGTGGGAAAGATGAAACAGGAAAAAGGGGAGCAACAAGGTTATGCAAATGAGGATCAACACAAATCCAAAGTATGGATAGAACAAGGCACAGAATTTTCTGCAAATGGTTGAACTAAATAAAATTCGTACCAGCAGTTAGGGAGGAAGGTGTCGAATGGTGAAGCTCTCTACAGTGATTTCTGACGTCTGGCACACCCTTCCCACCCCCAACCCCATCCCCTTCTCAGTTTACCGATAACCCAAACCCTCCCGTTTTTTGTCCTTTTTAGATTTTTATTTTTTTTTACACACAAAACATTCCATCTACATCTGCAGACTAGACTAAACAACGGCTTAAAACCAGGCCTG
Organism: Perca fluviatilis; assembly: GCF_010015445.1. Lineage (NCBI taxonomy): Eukaryota > Metazoa > Chordata > Actinopteri > Perciformes > Percidae > Perca > Perca fluviatilis. Next base: position 10,071,033 of record NC_053127.1, on the reverse strand, counting down.
TCTTTAAAACCCCATCTCTTTTCTACTCCTCGACCCCTCTACTCTCGCTAAAAGTGATCCTGAACCAAATTTAAATCCCTCCATCAAACCCCCCTCTCCATCTGCCCCAGCCCCCAAAACAGCTCTGTGTCCCAAAGAGGACACTAGAGTGATGGGTCCTGCTTTGATTAGATGTAGTACTCTTTCTTTTCGTCCGAGTTGGTGTGGCCACCCTCTGCGTTGATGATGGCTGTATCTGCGTCCGCTGCATCGTCTGCTCCTTTGGCTTCGTGTGTGAAGTAGGTACCTGAGGAGGAAGGGATGAAGGACAGTGTCACAGACTGGGTAATAGCCTGCTGCGTAGATGATACAAAAGATTAAAATGTGCCTCTACATCCCACAGCACCTAATTATGCAAATCCTTCTCCATGTGGCCATTTACACAAACCTTACACCAGCAAGCTGTAATATTCAGATTATACATCATTTCCCCTCTTTTTCATTCAAATGGGCACATGAAAACCAAGGTATCCAAATGATCTCGAGTGCAAGGCTCACACCTTCAAATTAACCTTGTCAATTTCAGAGGAGGAAAAAAAAGAACTAGCGAGCTCCTTCAAACTTAATTTACAAGATTTATTCAAATCTTATCACAGAAGAGGTTGATAACGAAGGCAATATTCAGGTCGACTGAGGAAGGGGCACTTCAAATGCAAAAATAAAAGCACAAATGCTGCTAGAATAGATGAAAACAAGGTGTTCAGTGGTGCTGTACCACAGGGATGGTGAAGGAATATGTTATTACTGCATGTAAGAAAAAGGAAAATCCTACTTGTTTCCTTTTTGGTTGTTCTCCTTACATAACATTTAGATTCAATTTAACTTTATTGACATTGCACATGTCACAAGTACATAGCAATGAAACATCAGGTTTTTATGACAGTTGGAAGAAAACATTATTGAATCATACATGTTTTACTGGCACTAGGGCAGCCATCATCCTGTATCGGATATACTCTGAGACTTTTGGCAATGCAACCTCAGTTTGTGTCATTTTAGAATTACGCTGTAATCCGCCCCCCGTTGCCACTTAATACAACCCTACTCCCACGTTTGTTCTCATGGTTATGGGTCGCTTCACGTAAGTGTTTTTGTTAAGTAATTAGTATGGAAAGTTTTAGACAGAGGTAGTTAAAAGTCGCCTTCAACATCCTGTAATTAAACATGAATTATTTTCCTAAGTGACCTCAACTGGCTCCAGTCTCACACACCAACATTTCTCTGCAGAGGTGTAACCACTATAAGAAGGGAAAAATTAATAAATCTTTTATCTCTTCACTATTTTTATTGTTCTTTCATGAATATCTGGCATCCACTGAATTTTAAACAGCTTACGACCTTCACCATACACTTTGCCATTATTCAAAGTAACCTCCATGTGATTTGTTTATATGCATCTTATTGCTATTTTTTATTGAAATAAGTGTTTTTAAGAACAGAAATGTTTCAGTTCACCACCAGATGCATTGGCAGGAAACAGAAATTATTGTTTAACTTTATACATCTGAGGGGAAACACTGAGTTCAGAATCACCATTCATTTATATTTTATACTTTTTTTTATTGATCTCCAGTGGGGGTACAATTTACATTGTGTTTGTTAGAAATCACTAGACAGGCATGAAATACACACGCACACATGCTCAGGACCTATTCATACACAAATGGAGAGATCTCAGAGTAAGTGAGCTGCCAGTGCTGGACCTGAGCAGTTGGGGGGGTACGCTGCCCAGGATGTGAACTGGAATCTCTCCAGCTACAAATCCACACTGCGTACTTTGGTCCTTACCAAAGGACTTGAACCAGCGTCCCTTCGGTTCCCAAGCCAACTCCCTACAGACTGAGCTACAGCAACCCCATAAATAAGAAAGTGTCTCTTTTACACCTTTAAATAGCCTCATTTACAGTATTTCCTCTCTAAAGCGGTTAATGTGTCCAATTCCATTTCCTCCTGCGTAAGAAATATCAAAGTGTGAAATTTGTTATAGATTCTAATTATTTCTGTGTTATGAGGGCAGCATACGAGATGCGTTATACTATTCAGCAGGACGGCATTACATTTTTTATCATCAGCAAATCATAGCCTTAATAGCTGTTTTTCCATTATTTAGAAAGGATGTAAAAATAGGTTTTTACAGAAACAAAGTAAAGAAGCTACACCTGGTAAACTTCGTAGCCAGCTGGATCAATTTGTGTTTTAGAGGCAAGCAGTATACATTCGTTTAATGTTAACATTAAAAAAATATTAATAATAGAAAATATATATTTTTAAAAAATCACTATTTTGAGTTAGGATTTATCCTATAACATCCCAATAAGTATGTATAATATATTTGCTGTGTTTAGAGTAGTCTGTCTACACTATGTTTTCTGCACAGAGCCCTCTCTGTAATTTCTTTGGTTTTTACATCTATATTTTCCACCATGTTGTTTGTTGATGATGTTATTCCTTGTTTTGGTTTTTGGTGTATGCTGTGTGCTGAACCCAAATACAATTTATCCACATAGACAATAAAGTGAGTTAAAGAGTGGGGTATTTTACTCCACTGTAAATTCCCCTTTCAAAGTTTTCTTTTACTGAAATCCTTGATATTGTTCAACAAAGAAACACAGGAGTCCCCCAGATAATTTATTGAAACTATTGTTTATGTTATGGCCATCAGTTTGAATCAACCTTTTCAACTTTCTGAGAAAGTTTGGCATGGCATATGGCTCCAAATTCTATGATGCCTGCAAGTCTCGGACGCTGTGTGTGTGTGTTGCGCAATGCAACCATTCATCCAAAACTGACCCAGAATCAGAGAGTCAATTCAATTAAGCTGCAGATTCTATTTCATTTCCTTTAATCTTTATACATAGGTACTGTTTGATTTGTAAAGTAGTAATAGTAATAATCGTCCTTTATTTCATATGTTTATTTCCCAAACTCAGTTTATACATGCTGTCCCAACCCGTTCTCACTCCCAACTCGTAAAATAAGGACGCTTGGCAGTGCCTTTCAGCGTCAGATACGACACAAAAATCAACGCACTGGGCAGAGCAGCAGCTCCGCGGCGCTTTAAGATGACAGAGTATTAAGAGCAACAACAGTAGCGAGTAGTATGAAAGGCCGATATTCCACGTAGGGAGGTTGGTTGGGGAGGTGGATGGGTCAAACAACACAGGACTTTAACCCGGGAGACCAGGGTTTGTGTCTTGTTCTTGTCCCATGTGTCACTGAAACAGTCATTTTATAACCCCACCCACAATCTTTTCCTAAACCCAACTGTCCCGTTCTTTTCCTAAACCCAACTGTCCAGTTCTTGTCCCGCGTGTCACGGAAACGTACCTTTTATAAGCCCACCCACAATCTTTCCCTAAACCTAACTGTCCTGTTCTTGTGCCGCAAGCCAGTTAAACATACGTCCCGACCCAGAGTGTCCAAAGTGACGCGAATAGTCCCGACCAAGCACGTTTAGATAAAGCACGGTTAGATATGACGCTAAAGGAGACTTTTAGCGTCAATAACATCGCCAAAGGCACCTGACCAAGCGTCCGTATTTTACGCGATGGGAGTGAGAATGTGTTGACTGTATGTTCTCCAAATAAAGGGGCATACCATTTATTGGCCAGGTGGCTGTTAGTCAAACTTTAACTATGCCAATGGTATATTTTAAATGCACCAACGTCAGGTTTTCTACAACTACAGTAACATGGCTGTAAATAAAGGCAGTAGGGTGGTGTGTTATTGGCTGACTGCACCAGTTTAGACTGTCTATCAGTGTTGGTGAGGGCAGTGTTTGCTCACTGCATGCTGTGTACAATAATCTTGCCCAATGCAGCTTAAGTTTGTGAAAAAAAGAGAAATGTGTAGTGTTAGTATTTTCAGCTTCATTACCTTTGTGTCTTGCAAAGTAGCGCCCCAAGACGATGAGTAGACAGAGCATGGCGAAGACGACCACGGCCACCACTCCTCCAATCACTGCATGGTCCACCGTTCTGGGTGCTCCTTCTCCAGCTCGTGAATCTGAAAGCAAAAGGAAAAAGAAACTCAGTGTGGATAGACAACAGTACTCAGTGTTGTGTGGAATGGCAGTCTGTCGCCACATCCCTACTGGCGCTGTCAGAGTTATAGACTATACTTTAAATACAGGAACTTTGATGCTTCAATGCCTAAGAACTGCTGCTTTAACCACAATGAAAATGTTTCTGCCATTAACAGAACTGATTGAAAGGATTTTTGACAATTGCCAAGGTCATAGTCTATATCGATGACGTTTCATTTACGGGATTATTCCCGTGCTGCAGAAGGTTCCACCGGATGTCCCTCATTTTCATCCGGATGTGCTTCACCCTCCGCTTTCTTTGTGTTGGCATTTTAAACTCCGGTGGATTGATGAGGACTATGGTTAACTGCTCCTCAGATCTCTGCAGGGTAAATCCAGACAGCTAGCTAGACTATCTGTCAAAAGTTTTCTCTTGCAATTTTTTCTAAAGCTATTTTCATCAAAGTTCCTTCCCGAGGCTATTTTGCAGAGGCAACATTATTGCGTCGGGTGCTTAGTGCTGCCCAAAATGATTGTGATTGGTTTAAAGAAATGCCAATAAACCAGAGCATGTTTTTCTTCAATCCTGGAATGTTGTATGGACTAGCCAGACCTTCCTCCACAGCGCTGTGGAGAAAGGTCTGGCAATGCGAGACTACTTTGGTCATAACCCATTCACTGTACTAGAATAGTGATTTATCTTTTACTCATGAACAGTGTGAAAATATGCCAACAAGATTGTTGTTGGTTGAGGGATGTTCACAAAGAGTACAGTATCTTTGCTGGACAAACATGTTCACATGGATCCGAACATAATTATGTCCAAATCCTGGATTCTAACCCCCTAAACCTATTTGATCCACACCTAATACACATAATAATTTTACACGTTGTACTTAAACTTAACCATCTCAAGGCATATCTGTTTGCCTTAGCCCAAATATGTGGTTTAGTGGTCTGCACTGGATAGACTGTTGTTTTTATTAGAAGGTTGACTTTCCATGTCCATTATTTTGTGTTCCATTCATTGCTTCAGATTTAAAATACCTAGAGGTATTATACTGCAACGTGTCTTCTTTCGGTATTCTTTGTTTCCAAACTAGCAAGACGTAACGAGCAGTTTGGCTCCTTTTTTCCACCTGGTTGACATTTTTAATAACCACACTACTAAATTGCAACGAAGATAACAGTTTGGATTGCAATCAGGAGTTGATTAAACTGAGGAGGATAAGGATTACCATGTTCCTGCTGGACTGTGAGAAATCACTCAGGGACCCATTTACTAAGAGAATGGCGTCACATGAATGTGCGTTGTGGTTTTCATTGAGTTTGCGGCCATAATCTCTTCAGCGCCTGATTTACTAAGGCAGCAGCTTATTACGCAGTCAGCTCCCAGTACTGCCCTCCAGATGCACTCGGAAGGAGAGCTCATTACTATTACTCTGAATATTACTCATAACATTATGTTCTCACAATCCTACTACTACCAATAATAGCCTAATTTCTGTATCTAAAAATCTGTTTTAGGTATATATAATGGGCAGCAGGGTGGTGCAGTAGTTAGGGTTAGGCTGTGGCCTTTCTGTGTGGAGTTGCATGTTTTCCCCGTGCCTGCGTGAGTTCCCTCCGGGCTCTCCAGCTTCCTCCCACAGTCCAAAGAGATGCGTGTTAGCTTAAGTGGTGACTCTAAACTGCAAATAGGTGTGAATGGTTGTCAGCCCTGTGACTGACTTCTGACCTGCCTAGGGTGGATCCTGCCCGTCGCTCAATGTCAGCTGGGATTGACTCCCTAACAATCTATTTGACATGTTTCTTGCATCAAACTTCAGTTTAAGGTTTAGAAAAAAAAGAACATCTTAGAAGAAATCTTTAGAAGACATTTTAACGTTCACAGAATTGTTGATCATGTTAATCAAGCAGTAAAAAAATAAACCACCTGGGACAGGAAAACACACTCCTGAAGCTCTTGGCTGTAATGCTATGTAAGAGCTATTGATCAGGTGTAGGATCCATGACAACCCAAAGTTAATATCCATTTGTGGATGTGATTGGCTCTTCACGGCACAAAGGAGGAGCACATCTTTTCATCATTAGCCACCACCATGTGCTGTAGTAAAGTGAGAGGGACGGGTGGAGGTGGTGGATGACTTACGTGGCTAAGTGTACTTTTGAGATGTGACCTGGAATTAATTTGCTATTCACATAGCACTTTGGTATCTAATACGTTGTATTCATTACTAATGTATTTTGTGCTTTGAGCTTATTAAGATACCATTACGCTATACACTTAACCTTCACTTCCTAGCTGATGCCTTTTGTAAAGACAAGAAAATGGAGAATGCCAGAAAAAGTAAAGTCAGGACATTGAATAACAGCCCGTTTTTAGCAATCAGTTCACGTAGAGGAAACCATCAGCCTCCACCATCCATTAGTAACTCACTCAAACCCCTCCACACGCTTCTCCAGCCTAGTTCTACACTCAAGGGATTTGCTGAGTTAGCTCCAGGAAAAAGAAGCAGCAGGCCACAATTTATTAACGAGCAACAGTAACAGAAAGAGAAACATCACGGATAACATCAGCTACCGCCCACATCTACACTCCTGTGTTACCCAACCTGCAGGAATGAAAGAGGGAGGTGGGAGAGCAGTGCCTCCTGTCAAACTCAACAAAACATTCCCCGATAGATCTAATAGGTTATTTTGACTTCAGATTTTCTTTTTTAGTGCTGGGCAGATTCAATTAAACTAAGCAGGAATCCCTCTGACATCCAATTCGCTCTTGTCAGGCTGCTAAAGCTGTGCTTTAACACACTTTCCTATTACGATGTTAATGTGGACTTTGGGGGAAGCGGGAGTGTGTGTGTTTGGTGTGTGCGGTGTGGTCAAGCTGGTGGCTTGGAAGGTTGTAGAAAATAATTCTTGGTTGTCTATATCAAACGTTTCTGGTTTAAATTAATTTAAGAGGGAGGGGAAAAGAGAACATCAAAGTCTCCACAACGAGTCCATAAGTCTACATCATATCGTATGTTGCTTCATTGCATAATAACCTCTGCCTTGTGGATTAATCTGCATAAACAAGTTTGGCCTTAGAGCCTTACCAGTAATGGGGCTAGTCTGGCCTGTTGGTGGTGCTAGAAGGAAGGTTCTGGGGTCACCAAAACATCTTCTTATTCTGAAGAAGCATAAATATCCACAGCAAACTGCATGAAAATCACTTCCCCATTCATTTATAGCCATTCCATCAAAAATAAATATTGTAGCCTACGTCATATGCATCACTTTAAAAAAAAAAATCAAAGTTCAGCCTGACATTTGTTATCTTTGGAAACTTTGGGGTCTCCACTAGAATTTAAAATGAAGCTCTGTGGGTTTGAAGAGGTTGATTTTCAAAATACCTGGCAAGGTGCCATGTTTTTCAAGATAAAAAGATATGAGGGTTGAGAGAAACAAAAAGATCAAAACAATTCACAGGAATCATCTTGTGGGGACCATGAATACGAATCATTTTATGGCTACCTGCTGACCAGTAAAGGACAGGTCAGCATAGATATTAAACCATTTTATATCTATGACTGTCAGACCAAATTATCTCACACAGTGGGCTGGATAATTACAGTTTAACGCAACTTGGGTAACCCAGTAAAAAAAAGCAAGGGGCCTCATTCACCAATATCTTCCTAAGTTTTCTCTTAAATATGTTCTTAAGAATGTCCCTAAATAAAGTCTATGTCTGATTCATGACGTGCTCTTAAACAGCAGACTTGTTTGCAGGTGTGTTCTTAGAATGATGAATCCCAATGTCTTCGTAAACTGAAAGCTCGTGCCCGTCGCTCCTATTTAGCATAGGTAAAGGGAGAAGGGCGCAGAACCGATGAAGTAGAAAATAAATGGTTTGATCTGAAATCTGAGGCAAAAAAAAAAATACTTAAAAACATAGAAGATACTCTTGGCGTATAAATAGCGTGATCAATCACTTTTTATTGGATGGAAGTTCTCCGTTAACATAATCGATGTGAATTGAAGGCAAAGCAAGGCAAGTTTATTTATATAGGCCTAGCACAATTCATACACAATAGCAATTCAAAGTGCTTTACAAATGAGCAGTAGTGTGTATTTATTAAAACAAACAAACGTATAATTATGTGTAAAATAATGAAAATAATTAGTTACAAAAGGGAGAGAAATGTTCAATTTTAAATTAGAACGGACGAAAACGGTATAGCCACTTGTTTTGCGCAAACATGTCAGCTCTAAATTGTGCGTAAAAGTGCTCTTGAGTGTGCATAGATTCTGTTCTTACCTAAAAACGAATCCCAAATAAGAAAACATTGATGAATGCCAGAAACTGTATAAGTGGGGTTTAAGAACACATTTGTTCCTTAGAACGTTTGGTGAATAAGGCCCATTGTATTTAAGTGCTCTGAGAATCTGAGAATGATTTACTTGGTCAGCTTTTACTGAAAATGATCTCCATAACTAAGAAAATAAGACCGGAGTTGTAATAATGATCCTTCAGCTTGACTGTCAGGTACTATTTGTAATTTTTTATTTTTTATTTAATCCAATTACATTTTTTTCCTGTATTAACTGGTTTACTCTTTGTTCATTTACTGGGTGGAATTTAAATATAATTTAAGAAATAAACCCTGAATATCTAAGCCAAGTAGAAATGTATTTGTCGCCAGAGGTGGAATCTGAAATGTGGGTGTTAATGAATCCAGCAGTTCTCTTCTCGTCTTTATTAGAGCTGACAGTTTGTTAATATGTATGTTTCTGTCATCTCATTTTGCAGCACTTTGAACCCAACTAAGAGAACAATGTATTAATAATCTACATGTCAGAAACCTGCAAAACACCTCCTGTGCTCTACCTATAAATAAAAAAATTCATATGCATTGTTATGACTGACGGACGTATAATTTGATGTTCATGTAGTGTGTTCATGCTGTTATCTTCAGTACAATTTTGTTTTTATTACTGATTGCGTAGTCTCGCAACAACAGATGGGCATATTGACCTGAATGTAATCTTGCTTTGCCAGACCTTCCTACACAGCGCTGCAGAGGAGGGTCTGGCTAGTCCACACAGCATTCCAGGTTTGATTTTTAAAGGAGGATTTGATTTAAAAAAATTTATGAAAAAATAAATGTATGATTCAATCATTACAAACACATCTTACGTCTCATTACCAAAATCAAAGTGAGCGCAACTTATTTGCTGGATCTTGACCTTTGCAGGTCAGTTATTCTGCAGCAATATAAAGAGTTCTTGCTGGAATGACGAAGCCAACAATTTCTGTCATAATCAAACAAAAAAAATAAAAGAGGGTTGTCTGGGTTCTATATTTAAAGAGGCCTGTTTGTAAGCCCGAAGAACTGTCTGGATGACAGCTGCAGAGCATGTGCTGTCACTTTCTGGAAGCACTCAGTCCCATTGATCCCATATAAAGCAATTTGCATGTCAAATCAGTGAGAGTATCACTTATGAGCAATTACTGTCGTCTCCTGAAATATAGTATATTTGTGTTATTGTCTCACATAGAGAGTAAAACTTCAAATTGCGCAGGTCATTGTTTTAGCAATCAAAGAAATGCAAATACAAGGCTTTTCTAGTTATTGGCTTTGTTAAAAGTCACTTCTGTCGCACATAAAAAAAAAAGAAGCACCTAACGTCCACAACAAATTGCAAAACTGTAACAATCTCCAAATCTTGATATTAATTACACATTTTTTAACAAGACTTAAAGCTTTAGTGCGTAACTTTTTGATATTAATCAACATCCGATACATTCAAGCCATTGCCAAATGAGTTGCTACACAGCCAATTAAGACTATCAGCTCCACACAACTCTCTCTGTATTTCTCAGTATGGCTGTGTTGAGAAGATTGTGGCGTCCAGCGACTTTCCTGCGCAGAAGCTCGAGTGAAGATAATTACCTCTTCTGAAGAGTCCATCATGGTTTTTTAATCCTCTGTGTCCTCCTTGGCTACAAGCAACTGTGTGGAGGAGGGGTGGGGGCGCGTGTACGATCACTGAAGGCTTGTATCATGTGGACGCGCCAAACAGTTTTGTTGTCATTACTTAGAATTCCTCATGGGGGCGACAGAAACTGTAGTATAGCTTTAAAGTAAGTGCTTTCACGCATGTGTGGAGAATGAATTCACAATCAATATCCCAAAATGGTTGGTGCTGTATATATAACTAACCTATTTGAAAGAGCCATGTGGCCATTCATTTTGTGATCATGACTCAAAAGAGAATTTTCAGTAAAGTTTGACAGCTGTTCCTCAACCTTCTTTTTATCGCAGTGTCAAATCAACAGACACTTACCACCAAACTGCAGCTCTCTTTAGCATATTTTAGCTTATTGGTTTGGTTCTACAGCACATCGACACATAGTTTGTTTCCGTATCAACACTGCGTGGGGTGTTAAATCACAGGACTTTCAAGCCAGGGAGTTTGCTTCCCGGGAAAAACAAAAGACCTTCACCCAAGAAACGTGTGTTCCTTGGGAGTGTTTTAATCCAAAACACAATATTTTTCCTAACTTAACTAGCCGCATAACTCTTATATTTTGTGGCCTAAACTTAACCGTAATGTCCGCCGAAGCTACAAACAGCTCGCGGTGCTCCGTACCCAGCTCAAAGTCACCTATTCTTGGGTTAACTGAACAACCAACTACCGCTGATACGATGGAGCACCACGCGGAGCACAGTAGCCGGCGTCGCAGAGCTCTGTAGCGGCTAAACACATCTACTAACTGCCGCTGATATGACCGAGCTGTGCCGGAGGTCTGTTGGCATCAACTGCCGCTCGGCTTCATGGAGCTCGTAGCCAGCCACTGTAGCCGACGTCACGTGACCAGCCGGCGGTCTCCTAGTTTCGTACGATCTTACGTTTTGGTGTGCATACATTTTTGTATGATATAACGTTGGTCAGTGAGCTTTTTTTTTGAGTTCTTCTGCCCCCTAGTGGCCAAACACTAATTAATGCAGCTTTAAAGCACAAACAGCTAGTTTTGTAGAAGTTGTTCTGTTGGAGGCTGCGAAGAGAGGGATTTTATGATGATGCTATAGACAATAAACTAGGGGTGTAGGGATGTTATAATTATTGGGTGTATGAATATAATATCAGCTGTTTTAAACTTTATAATGTATATACAGGAACAACAACTCAGGGAGTCAAAACTTTGGATAGGAAAAAAAAAAGGATTTGTCTTCTGGGTACCATTGATGTTTACAAAAAATGTCATGGGAGTGTGGTCTTGTTACTTGGTTGTACAACTTCAACAAGTACAAGTCTAGTGGGCGCCAAAACTATGTAACATTTGGCCTTTCCAAATAAAACTGGAAGACTGAAAGTGTTTTCTTGAACAGTCATATACACATAATCATAACCACATGCCTACATTTTATGTAAATGTTTTGTTTTTTTAAACACAACACAAGCTCTACGTTTTCGTGTAGCGTCCATTTCAGTCTGGACTCATTTTAACTCTGACACACAGCACAGTCTCCCATTGAAATGTGCCTGAAATATAAATGATTAATCACGAATGGGCTTCAAATTAGTTATCCACAGGGCTAAACAAAGGATGCAACAGTCAGTCAATCAAGAGTAGTCATTTTAGCAGGGGGAGAAACGCCCACCTTAAGTGGGAACGTGGAGTGTCTCATTTTCATAGGACATGTTGACAGAGGCTTGATTTGAGAGAGAGAGGAGATCTCCTAATTGGATCTTCTAATCTGCTAATTAAGCATTAGAATTTCACTGGCGTGCCCATCCTGCCTGCAGATAGAAGGGCAATCAGGAATGCAGCAGCACTATATGGGTGGGATGTCATAAGAGCACATTGGCTTGTCAAGATTCACTTCCATTGCCCACAACACTCTCGGTTAAAAAGTGAATGTAATTAAAGTCCCAATGAACCTATTCATTGAACCTATTTAAAAATGTCAGTTAAATCCTTTGCCTCTCGGGCAGCACACTACACTGCGTACATACAGAGTGACTTGGCCTAAGATTTATTGAGTATTTTTGAAAAGGTCCAAAAGGGTTTCACGTTAAAAAGACAGCAGTGCCATAACAAAAAGAGGTAGCTAGAGGGTCAAAATAAAGTTGAAAATTAAAATGAATGAAATCAATGTCATACAATATTGACTTCAACAGTGATTTGAGACATTTATGGCTTACCAGCCTCAGTGATCGCTGACTCTGAAAAGTGTTGTCTGTGATTTAAAGGTCTCATTACTTTTGATATATGTTACGGTGACTGAAAAAAAAAAAAACACTCCGCTTGAGGAACTCAACGTGTGATATTAAAAGAATACTCTACTACTTTCAGAATTGCACTTTAAAAAATTTGGAGGGCTCTTAAGTGACAGGTGTATAAAATAAGAAAAGTCAAAATGGATGCAGCATAGGCCGAAATATCCTAACTTTTAGGATATCAAGCACCAAAAAATATGGAACCTACATTTCCCATTATGCAAACGACACCATCTCTATATCATAGCCCACTCCAAGATAAGAAGCATATGCTACTTTATGTGTAAAATTAGAGGTGGGTCCTAGTAAGTGAGTGAAGGGAGTGAAGAGAGGCATTAAAATAAACCACAAGGTCAGATGTAACACGACAGACAGCAGCATGGACTTCCTTTTCAAATGATCTTTTCTACACTTATGCAGGGATTGGGAGGGGGGCTGTAACATCATTTTGCTGTAATTCAATTAGACAAAGCAAAGAGGACGGTGACACTTCATTTTCTTAGAATTCACATCCTTTTTCATTATTTTTTGCAGCAAAACGTTAGTTATAATTAGCAGTTATACTACAGCATTGTCTACTGAAAATAAGACATCATCACCAGTTTTCAACTTCAACTTTCACTTTCTGGCACAAACCCCTGGGCCTGCTTTTAAAATAGAAAGCTCAAACATAGTTGAAAAAGAAACTGCAATGCAATGTTGGAAAAGAGATTGAATAATGTCTAATTTACAGCTGGCAGACAGCTGTGTAGGATAAGGTCATACAAAAGAAGCTGGTATTTCTTTTTTGTTTCTGTTAATCCTCATGTAACATATATTTTTGTGTATATGTAATGGAGTCTATGTTTCGGTGCCAAGCAATGCAGTCATGAGAAGGAAAGCAAATGTTCCAACTCCTTGTAGAAATAAGCCAATAGTGCATTATCTCCTAAGAAACCTTGCACCTTATCTTTTTTTTTCTTCTCTTCTTCTGATGGAGCTATTCATCATTTATCTAATCACAGTCGGTTTTCATCCAAAATGTAATATAATTATGGGCTATAACGGTTCTCAGGATATTAAGCTGTATCTAGGCCACGGCTAGCTCAATAAACACCTTCTAATAATGGCTTTTAGTGGTCTCAGGAGTCACTTATCCGAACACATTGAGGACTCTCTATGGCTCCCTAGGCCAAATGAGTTTGCAGCTTGTTGCAGAGATGCACATCAGTCCTGTTAATGGGGACAGTGTTTGGAGAAAAAATGAGAAGGATCTTCTCTCCATCCACCAGACTGCCCTTTCTTCTCTCATGTGTGATTATCAAACCCCTTCAACCCCCACACACACACACCAACACTCTCCTTCCATCCCGCTGTCACTGAGCTGTCTCCAGCCTCTGCCATTTCAAACGGCTGAAAAACTCCCCAGGATTTATGCTTGTGGATGTGGAAGGTGGTCAGAAGCCTGATTTGCGTGTGTTCACGTTGAATGATTTTTCTAAGCCTGACCCCAGACATCTGAGGATTCCCTTGCGTTGGAAAATGTAATCTTTTGACTTGAACAGAGTGATGTATTCCTTTACGTAACTCATCATCGAAACGTAAAACTGTGTTTAAGTGTTACGAAGAGAAAAATCTCGTCAAGGTGAAAGTGTAAGGCGTCGATTAAATTGACTCCCTAAGTCAAGCCCTGTGCCTCCCATGCTCTTGGTATAGTGATAATAACAACAGAGGAGTCTGTGTCTCCTCGTGTTGTGAGACAGAATAGTATCAGTGAAATGACATCGGGGGCTTTGTGTAGATCTGTGTACACAGCAGAGACATCCCTGGGTGAAGGAACTGTGCCAAGGAAATGAGGGGCTAATCCTGGAAAAAAAGAGTCTGAGACAATGGCTACATTTGCATACATGCAGTAAACAGACTGCAGGACATTCTCTGGTCAAGGTTGTACACAGAGATGATCTGTTTACACGCACCTTTTATATCTTTCCTCACTGATTCTACCTATTTTCCAAAATCAACATTCCGGCTTCACTCTATTTTTCATAGTTTTTTCACTGTAGACTTATATGTGGTGGAATTTCTGGAAACACCGTTGTGGTATGATGAGATTAAAGAGAAAGCTTAGACAACATCAGGTCATAGGTCACAGGTCAGGGTACGATAATATTCGGCCAGTCTCTAAACCTGTTCATGTATAATTATGTTTGTCACTCTACAGATTCAGGGCACCTAGGCAGCTGTATGATAAGGGAACGTCTCCTTTTGTAGGTCGGAGGGCCAGCCACACTTTAGCATACTTCCCATAGGCTGAACTAGGCTTTAGCATCTGTGTTTAGGCGCCATATCTTTGTTTACCTCAAAGGTTCAGCTAAATGTAATGCCTCCAGCATGAGTTTAAATACACGTTCAGGAAGACAGGAACTTCAGAGAGTTGGGACGGCACTACAAAATAACACATGGTGGTTAAACTGTACTGCCTGCTTAATTGTCTCCTCAATTGAGTATTAAATGCCAAAGTCATAAGTCTCCCAAACCTTCTTCACTTATGTGAAATGAGTTGAGCTGCTTCTGAGTTTTTCCTTAACTTATATGTTTCACTACTTTGCAGCATTCAGGAAACACCATGCCAGTGTCTTTAGCAAGCGTCTGTTTTGCACATCAAAACAACCCATATGATTCATACAAGCTTTTTTCGGTCACCCCTATGGTTAGGGTCTGGTTATGTTTATCAAGTCAAACAACTTTGTTAATGCCTTAACCAGGTTGGTTTTCTTCTTAATTTCCTCTTGAGTTATTTTAAGGTTGGAACAAGACTAAAGAGTCAACAGCAGCGTTGGCAGTTCTACTTATACTATAGGCGTAAATGGTGCTTTGAGGTTAATACTAAAATCAGCATGCTAACACGCTCACAGTGTTTACTGAGGTTGACGGGAATGTCATTAGTTTTGCAGGTATTTGGTCCCAAACCAAAGTCAACAACTTGAAATTTTGACCTGATGGTGGTGCTAGAGGAAAAGCTAAGTGATCACCTAATCTATTACAATTGATCCTGACGGGGACATGAATGTTTGTACCACATTTAATGACAATCCATCTAATAGTTTTCAAGACATTGCACTCTGAACAGGCTGGTATTGTGTATCAGCTTGTTCCAGGTTTTCATTGCAGCTATATGATGTTTACACAGTGTAAAATATTCAAACCCAAGACTGCAAGGTCAAAGTAAAGTTGCGTAGAGTTCAACTTTGGGGAACTTCATTGTGCAGACTTGTAGGTTGACCAATTGCAAATTATCTTGACGAGGCTGACCTGTAATAAAAATGAGTCCAAAATGGAGGAATGTACCATACCAGACCTCGCCATCACCAATTATTGCCACTGCCTTACACGTCTCCAATGTCGCTTTTCCACTGAATGGTCCAGCTCGACTCCCTTTTTTTTTATTTCCCAGGAGCAAAAGCTGGGCAGTGTGTTGGTCTAGGTTCCAACTGAGCTGAGCTAATACTAGAACGTGGAGTTAAAACACTGCAGACCAATGATTGGTTAGAGAGTATAATCACGAGTGCAACAGGGGACATCCTGCACAAACCCACAATTTTGAAATAGCCAAGCTACCGTCAATAGCGACCGCACATTTTTTTTTCACTCCCAAAGTGGAGACAATCGTCTGTTTGGTTGTTGACAAAGGGATCTGGCGAGTTTCGCGTTGAAGATGACGTCACGGCTGTTTCACTCGAGATAGCTATGGCGATCGGCTGATAATCACGCCTACACTGAGTGGGTACTATCTGGAGTGGAAGACAAAAAGAGAAAATGACTTGAGCGAGTTGAGCAGAACAGCGCCGTATCATGCAGTAAAAACACGGCATACGGTTTCAACAAGCAGATGAATTATACTGTGCCACTTTCTTTTTTTTTTTGCTACACCACTTTCTAGTTAGTGCTAGACTCTACATAACTCCTCTGCATGCTCTCACACATACTGTGCATAAAGATAGGCTACCAGCAGAGAAAACAAGGATGTATGTTAATAATGTCAGGAAGTCTCAAAAGGACTAGTTTAATATATATATATATATATATATATATATATATATATATATATATATATATATATATATATATATATATATATATATATATATATCTTAATTTTTGCTGAGCCAGCACAGCATGGTCATTCCAAAGTGCATCAAAGGACTCTGTGAGGTTTGACCTTTGTTGCAAAAATTGTGGCTGCTCACATACAGTAAATGCTGCAGAGCTGAGAGGAAAGAAAATGGAACTGGTCATTATGTAAAGATGCAGGCCTAGCGGAATATTTTCTTTGTTATCATGGTCCCTGTATGCCTGCATTGTCATGCTATTTTTCCGTCTTTGAGGAGCAGTGTTGCGGCACAATCTCCGCCAGGTGTAGTAACGCTGACAAAAACCAGCACTGATAATAAAATCCTTGAACAGGGCTGAGTGCACGGTGTCGGCTTCTAATCCAAGCCTCACCTCAAAGGAAACTCAGACCAGCTTACATGCATGGATGGAGTCAGGAAAAAACGAGAAAGAAAATCTGCTGTATTTCACATATACAGCTCACATTATAGCCAGAAGTTGTATCAGAGCAGCTAAAAGTGAGTGAAGCCAGTGACAATGGATGAGCCCCACAACTGGGGTTGTCCTATCTACAGGGATTACTGAGGGTATTGTTTATTGATAGACTTTTAAAATGAATATCATTGCAATGACAAATCCCTGGTTGGAGCTTCATCAAATTGGGAAAACATTTATTCCAGGCCTTTCTGCCCAGACTGATTAAATGACACGAGAGAGAGTGACCAAAGCCTCGAAGGGCAAACATCTGCTGAGAGGAAAAGAGAGAAGAAAGGGGCTACTTTTGCACTGGCGATTGATAATCCATTTAAATTTCCTCTCAGATGTGATTATTATTTTTTGCGGAAGATGTAACCCATATCCCATCCTACTGAATAAAATTGTGTCCTCACAAACTCTAGTCATAATTGAGTTTTCTTTTCTCTGCCCTGTTGTCGTCCATGCCAACACCGGCCCAGCTGAGCAGACAAAAACACTACAACTGTCTCGGATGAAAGTTGCAAAACTTAGTTGCTGTCATTGCAACACTGAACCTAATAAGAGCTTTATAAAACAAGGAACATGCAGGTCACGTGCCTTGGGATCCTATTTTGTCACTAAAACTTGTGAGAAATTATGCCTGCCTCGTGCTTAGAGTATCATCCAATTCATGATAAAAAAGTTATTATCATATAAATCAATATGAATATTTACAAAATACATGGTATCTGAGAAATGTTTAACCATTAAATGGCTATGTCTATTAACCCAAGACAAAACATTGTGGGCTAATTGAGGCATATACTGTAGAATGTGCAGACAATAATTGGGCAGTCTGTGGGTTTACCACGTTGGCCCACACGAAAATATTTCTATTGGCTGGATGGCCAGGCAATTTTGTACAGACAATCATGGTCCTGAGATGATGTATCCTCATGACGTTTCCTCAAGGGCAGATTACTAACACATTACGTAAACATCATATGATTTGTTGTCAGCAATAACACGGGTGTTTATTGCTATTTTATATAGAATTACTGTTGGTAATATGCTACATTGTTAGCGAGGTTTATAAAGGGCTCGTGAGAGACAATGTAACAGCAGTTGGTGAGAGACTGCAGGTGTTACCATTTCAGCAGGTAGCAGAGCTGGCTGACAGATGGGGATGATTGAGGAAGTCTGGATTCATGGGAAATTGTTTCACTAATTTGTGTGCATCTGGTTGCCTAATGGACATTAGAAAATTGTACAGAATTACACAGCGCTATTAAAGTAATATTAGGTCATCTAACCAAAAAAAGTATAATAATT
Organism: Perca fluviatilis; assembly: GCF_010015445.1. Taxonomy (NCBI): domain Eukaryota; kingdom Metazoa; phylum Chordata; class Actinopteri; order Perciformes; family Percidae; genus Perca; species Perca fluviatilis. The sequence continues at coordinate 10,052,825 of NC_053127.1, read as the reverse complement.
CATGTACATTTGAAAGAGTAAATGTATATGGACTGCATTTATATAGCGCTTTTCTAGTCTTAACGTCTACTCAAAGGGCTTTAACATAGTACAGAAACCATACCCCATTCATCCACTGTGGCCAAGGCTACCGTACAAGGTACAAGGTGCAACCTGCTCATCAGATAAACATTCCCATTCAGTGTCTCGCCCAAGGACACTTCCACATGGGACTGCAGGGCCAGGGATAGAACCACTGACCTTCCAATTGGTAGATGACCGCTCTACCACCTGAGCCACAGCCGCCCACAGACATAATAACAGTGAAATATTTTCATTTGTCAATTTCTGCAGTAAAAAAAAACAACCACGTAGCATGAAGTTTGGATGGAGGATATGGAGGATGGACTTGGGGTTTAGCCTGGCACTTCTATCTGCTCAATATATGACTACTGTACAAGGGTTATGATGGGTCAGCTGCCAGTGGTGCAACTTTGTACTCCAAAAGTACAACTCCACAACTCAACAAGGCACATAAAAAGGTGTGTCTGTTGTTAACCTGCTCAAACTTTTTAACACAGGCTGATTAAACACATCAGATCTCAGATGTCACAGGTGAGGAGAAAAATCACTACTGATTACACTTCCCTGTCTATTTCAACACTTCCTTGCCTATTTCATCATGTGAAAGCCAGACGGAACGTTCGAGGTTCACTTAACTTTCAGCAGGAGGTGAGTTATGAGAGGAGGAAGAGGTTTGTCACCTGCCATACTCGGCTGTGAGTCTGAAACTAATTAATGCAGCATATGTGCCTCATATGAAGAGAACCCCACAGACAGGTTCAAGCCACTGAGTGCCAGCCTCAAAATACAATCACATCTATTTTCTGTGTGCACACATATCTTAAATAAAGAGATCCCATATTGGCACTGATGTAGAATTCTATAATGGACTTCTCATAATTAAAAAGCACTTTTACGCAAACCTTTTCTTTTCTAAAGGGCTGAAACTGGTTTCCACTTCCTCATCATGATGCATTCAATGCGCAAAACAATTTCAAAACTCCATTTTATAATTTTTTCTAAGGGGACCTACCCACCCCATCTCTGCCCTCCAAAGACAATTCATAAAATTCTGTTTCCATTTCAGAAAGACACCTTTCAGACATTCCACGTATTTGTTGACCAGCGTGGACCTGGGAAATACAGCTTTTGTGCCAATGCTGCAAAGTGTGAACAAAAATCCTTTAACTCTTTCAACTCTCATCTGTATGTGCTGTTTTCCTTCTCTTATTCACAGGCTTATGACATAGTCTTAGCATGACATGTCATGATTTCATAATAGCTTGTCATGTTTACTGGTACTGAACATGTTTGAGGACACCTTTATGAAAATAAAACATTACATGCAACAGTATATTGGATAGGTTTTTTTCTCTGCAGGTTTTCAACACAGAACACATATCTAAATAAAATGGATAGATTAGTGCTAATCTCAAACATAAAGTGCAGAAAACAAGATAACGAAATGAAAAGCTAATTTTCCTAGGTTTTATCACTGATTTATTAGTTTCTATCATGCGTTGTGTAATGTTAACAGGAATGCCATAATTACCATATAGACTCAGTCACACCTGAGTCCGATTTTATACTTCTTTACATGTTGGTGAATTTGCACCAGTGAGAGTTAGGTGGAATTAGCTGCCGCTCCCAGCAGTTCCTGTTTGCTCTTTAACTAACTACTTCCGATACTGAAGAAAATATCTGTAATGAAAAAATTTAATGACTACAGGGCGAGCTCTGACATTTTCAGGAGCATCTTTTTATTTGAATTCTAAGCAGATTTTTGTACATTTATCCTCGACTGACATCGGAGAATCTGCTACTTTATCACTGGATAGGTTCTTCTGATTCCAACGTTATGTGAGAAAAAGGGCTTTCTTTCACGCTAATTCTATAAAATCAGGATCATCAGGTTCCAGGTTCAACCAAGGCCATAAACATATCATCATCACCAAACCAAAAAAATGATTTTGTATGCACACAATCATCAAAGAAATGCTGTCAAAAACCTGCCACTGTGTCCCTTTAACCTACCAGATTGTCAGGCAGTGCGTGATGTTGGCAATGCCATCTGTCCCTTTGAAAGTCAGTCGACCCAAGATCACCTGCTGTCTCGGAGGTCTGCAAGGACTCATTCTTCAAGTCATAAGGACAGCATTTGAAGTGTTGGCCAAATTTTTAAACACGTCTTTCCCAAATGTTTCCATACTCAGCATAGAAACCATGCATGTACATACACAATACAGATGTGGATCCCACACATTAATAACACACCACAGACTTAAAGGGGTGATAGAAAGCAAAACTGATTTTACCTTGTCATAGTTGAATAATGACAGTTTAGTGGGTAACTAGGACATACATAGAACCTCTAAATCCCATTGACACCTCTTTTCTCTGCAAATCTCACTATTTGAAACTGCCTCTGAAAACGGGCGAATCTCAACGAGCCCCATAGTTGACGTCAACTATTGCGGCTCCTCCTCATTTGGCTCTAGTCTGTGTTTGTCACGCCCCAACATTTGCATAGGGTACACAACTGACCTTAGATCAGTTAGTCTTCTGAATCTAGGTCGTGCAGATCTCAGAAATTGTATACATTGTTCATATGCTATTTTACCATAAAATTCACTTCTGTCACTTTTTTATGCGAGAAATCAACTATGTAGAGGTCAAATATGGGCCGTTTTACGAAAATTGATGTCTAATTGCAAATTTTGTCTGACTGTGTGTCGGACTTCAGAGGCCGGTGCTGCCTGTGTTGCTGCCTCGCTGCCTGGCCTGCCTTCCTCCACAGACCCCGGCCTGCTGTGAGCTCGATTGAGCTCCGTTAGGCTGGCAGCCCACGGCACTCCATACCCGCACAAAGTCACCGTCTTGGGCTAATGGACTACGAAACGCCGCTGCTCTGACAGAGCTCCAGGGCCTGCAACTCCCTTCTTCCTGCTAGCTAAATGCCCGGTGTATGTGAGTGAAAGCGCGGTCAGCAAGCTTGTTACGCCAGCATTCTCTTACCACAGGTTCCAGTTACTCTTTTAATGTGTGTAATTATAATGTGTTGAGTTATTTAAACAAACGATTGGGGAAATAAACGCCGCTTGTCCGTGAGTCTCATTGATAGAGCCTGCGGCTGGATGGAGCTCTATCAATGAGAGCTAGCTAGCCTCCTCTTAGAATTCCTCTGGAATTCACAAAAATTCATTAACTTGAAATCGGACACCGTTGTTAGCTTTATAAGACATTTAGTTAGATGTTGTATAAGTGGCGTGACGAAATTCAAACTTTAAATATACTCGAATTACGACCAAAAATGAAGCTAACTAGCCGCAATCTGTACACATAGGATTGAAGGGACAGTCGCAGCTAACGAAACCCTTACAGCTCACAAATATTCATTAACTTGAAATCGGACACCGCTGTTAGCTTTATAAAACATTTAGTTAGATGTTGTATAAGTGGCGTGACGAAATTCAAATTGTAAATATACTCGAATTACGACCAAAAATGAAGCTAACTAGCCGCAATCTGTACACATAGGATTGAAGGGACAGTCGCAGCTAACGAAACCCTTACAGCTCACAAATATTCATTAACTTGAAATCGGACACCGTTGTTAGCTTAATAAAACATTTAGTTAGATGTTGTATAAGTAGCGTGACGAAAAATTCAAACTGTAAATATACTCGAATTACGCTGAAAATGAAGCTAACTATCCGTGATTTGTAGATACATACAGCTAGGATTGAAGGGACAGTCGCAGCTAACGAAACCCTTACAGTTCACACATATTCATTAACTTGAAATTGGACACCGTTGTTAGCTTTATAAGACATTTAGGTATATGTTGTATAGCTAAGTGGAGTGACATGTGTGTAACATGTGGTAAGAGATTGCTGGTGTAACAAGCTCGCTGACCGCGCTCTCACACACGGGCCATTTAGCTAGCAGGAAGAGAGGAGATGCAGGCCCTGGAGCTCTGTCAGGGCAGCGGCGTTTGGTAGTAGTCCATTAGCCCAAACGGTGACTTTGCGCGGGTATGAGGTGCTGTGGGCTGCAGCAGCCGTGCCGGAGCTCAATCGAGCTCACAGCAGGCCGGGGTCTGTGGAGGAAGGCAGGCCGGGCGGCGAGGCAGCAACACAGGCAGCTGAACTCCGACACACAGTTTTACCAAATTTGCAATTAGCCATCCATTTTCGTAAAACGGCCCATATTTGAGCTTTATATAGCTGATTTCTCGCATAAAAAAGTCTCAGAAGTGAATTTGGTAAGGAAACATTGCAGTGTCTGGAATATGAGATTCTGTCGCGTTTCTAATGTGTGTGTATGGGGATTCGCTCAACCAATCAGCACGCAACCTCTAATGCGTGTGTATGGCAATTCGCTCAACCAAACAGCGCGCGTCTCTACGTGTGTACGGGGATAAGGCTCAACCAAGCAGCGCGCAGCTCATCTAAATATTCATGACCATACCATATTTGGAAGAAAAGCTCTTGTTACAAATAGGGCCAAAACACAGGGATGCATAAGGGCCAATAAAATATAAACCAGGCCATTTTCAGCCCAACTAATGTTACATACCCCATTAGGAGACCATAAGGAACAGTGTGAAATACCCTATATAATCATTCTATCACCCCTTTAAACTTCTCCTCTACAAAATACTTTCCTAAGTTGGCTTCCCCATGTAGCCATCAACAAAAGTCTAAAGAAACAATTGCTACATTTGCTGCACTTACAATACCCAATGGTAATTTGGCACATTTAATGAATGCCTTGTCTCATTAATGACATCCAAATGTGACAGCCTTAGTCCTTGGATTCGAGAGAAAGGTCCTATGCTTTACCTGCCATAATCCTGCTGTGAGCAAAAGGGCCATTAAACTGCTCCATTCCTCTCCACTATTAGATCTCTGAGCGCGGCTCAATTATCCCACTACTTTCACATGCTTGCTGACAGCGTGTTGGCAGGTGTGTCCTTTCCAGAGGCTCTCACCTCTCCGGATGGGAAATTAGTCAGTGCAGCTAGCCATCAGCAAAAGCAACTGACATCTTCCACCAGCATGGCTTTTAATTAAGAGTGAGGAGACAGAAGTAAGCTGAGAATTGCAAACGCTGCGTGAACATCTAACACCAAAATGCAGGCTCTGAACTGCGGAGCACGTGCATTTTTTTTAGAAACAGGGCTACAGGGAGTTAATTTACCTCATGCAGGTAACATGACGACAAAGAAAATTTTAGATTAGATTCAACTTTATTGTCATTGTCCATGTCACAAGCACAGAGCAACGAGATGTCGTTAGTGTCTAACTAGAAGTGCTCAAGCAGTGATTAAATAACAAATTAAATACATGTGCCACAGTATGACTAAATAATCATCCAGAAAGCAAAGCCCTGATTATTACTGTAAGTGTGGTGTTGATGGCCACTATATTGTCCCACGATGGAGTTGGATAAAACTGACAAAAATAGTGGACATTGGCGCAATGGCTGCTGCTCAGAAACACATGGGAAGTAATAAATCCTCGTGGAACCATTTTTACTGGATGCTCTGGAAATCTTATCTTTAAAATGTTTCACAGTTACGCTGATTCATGTCTGCTGGTGCAAGCACGGTTTACTGTTCTATGCACTATTACCAAAAATAAACTGTATACTTTACAGTATATAGAATGTGATTTCAGTATTTCTAATATTCTGGCAGTTATAGAGGTTCTGTAGTCATAAAATCCCTCAATACGTAATCCCACCCTTCTAAGAATTTTCTTCCATGCCACCAAACGAAGTCTGAACTTCTCTTAATATTTAATTGCTTCACTTTTAATGATATTTTCTAGAATCATGTCTCCATTCACATTGGTCTGAATGTGGTTTGAAAACTTAACATAACTCTCGTGCATAAATACTAAATTCCTTTTAAAATCTATTTTTCTTTGTAGTAACCAACCTTACCGTGTACAATTTGGAGTGATTTGGTTGTGGAAACATCCTCGGTCATTTGACATTCCTAAATATCAAGTGTGGTTTATGTTGTTTAAGGAGGATTTTTTTGCTCTGATAAAGATTGTTTTGGTAAGTAAGTGAGAAAGGCTTTGTAATCAACGTGTTAATTCCCTCCTTTATTTAGTTGGTATAGCTTTAGCTCATCCTACTGTGTGAGCATTTACGCAGCTCTTTCTGTAGCTTTTGTTTCGAATGAGCGCCTTTAACTCTGTGGGTCTCACGAGTGAAAACGACTTTGTGCCACAAGAGCTTCCGAGAGCCTGAAGTGCAGTGATGTTTATCCACATGCATAATAAAATCAGTCAGTATGTTGGAGTTTTTCCAGTCTCTTGGCATCTCTCTCATTTCAGCATAAGAGCTAATGCTTAATCTATGAGAACACAACATTTCAACACCCACCTCTCCAGTCTGGCAGCTCATCTCAGAGCCTCTTCCTTTTTCTGCCGCATGTTTAATTTGTTCCCGCCTGCCCTCCACACCTCATCCCCTGTACCTGGCCTATTTCAGAGGGAAATGGTCAATCTCGGGAAGAGCCTCCGAGCTCAATAGCGTCTCAGCTTCTTCTCTCTTTTAGTCAGGACAAGCGGGCCATCACCATGGCAACAACATTTGAGAGGATATGGGGAGCCAGGCGGTCAGCGCTGATGTTTGTTCTAACAGGCTCTGACTTGGTGTCGCACACTGGGCACGGATATATAGTCATGAATTAGCATTTCTCAAATAGAAAGGGAGTTTTGGAGAGTGCCCCGTTGACACCCAAATTATGAATCATAATTGTAAATGACACTATAAGTAAGGACCAATAACTGAAATGCACTTAGTTTTCTGAATTGATTGAGCTGAAAATAATCACAAATAAAGTTTGTTTTTTAAAAGTTATACAGTCAGCAATGGTGTTGACAATGAGGGGCTCACAGGGTCCAACCACGTTACTGGGTTTACACACTGAAGACAGCAATAAATAAAAAAAACACAAGGGGTTGGGTTGGGAAGTTATTCAGGGAAGGTTCACTGCACACAGCCTCTCTTTTGCAGGAACACCCTGATCCCATTCACACAGTTACACATTCGTACCTGGAAGCTGCCCAGTACAACCACAGTCTGATCTGCTGGCCACTGAGCAGCTCCACTGGTAGAGTGATAACTGATTGCCAAACCACCTCAAAATAAGCTACCAGGAATCTTTGCTTGCACATATTTAATTGCCCAACACTGGACATAGCCAGATGATGTTGAATTGTGTTGCAGAACAAGTTAGGGCACTATAGTATAGGCCTAACTCCTGTGGGGAAAACTAATGCAGTCTAATACAACAGTCCTACACTATGATGTTGAGTTTTACCAGCTACATGCAAACACAGGTTTTACAGTAACCACCTAACTGTAGGGCATGTGCATGCATTCTCTGATCCCCTGCCTTTATCCCAGCAAACCTGGTTTCCTGTTAGCATGTAATCACAATCAAGGCTAAAGCAGGGGTTTGCCCCTGTAGCTACAGCTAACATTATTAATTGGCTAATTTGATAAATGGCTGCATTTATATAAAAGCCCTTTATTACCTCCGCAGCATGCCGAGTATGCCAGTTAGTCAGAGCTCTCAGTAATATTGACTATTGTTAGTGCAACTTATTAACCTTCTTTATTCTAAACTTATGTATTATAATTATCATGAGCTGCAGCTGTGTTTCCATGGTATCAGACCTATGTGTCCCAATATAGGCATATTAAACAGCTATGAAAGTATTGTTACAGGTTTGTTGAGTTGATTCTTTATTTTTTTTTAACAGCTTCCTCAAGCCTACCTACTGACCCTCTCAATCTCTGGGGACATTTGCTACTGATGTTATTATCGTTGCATGGCCAGTCATGACTCAGCACTGTCAATATTCATTCAATCAGGGCTCGGAATCCATGTCATAACAAAGTGATTCACTACGTACTGAACTACCCGTCTGTATTGTATTCAGGCTGGACACCCACACGAATGACTGGCTGACCAGACCTCTCCCCAGGACTGTGTGGGTATATACAGACAGTGCTTGATTGATATTTATGACTTTCCTTTTGTTATCTCCGCCGGCCGCCTTGCATTCGGCTGTGTCTGTGTGCGTGTATGTGTCTGCAGCTTACCCTGCATACTAATGAATCCATAAGCCTACTTTGTTTTTGTTATTTTAAGATTATTTTTTGCCTTTTATGGCCTTTCATTGACAGGATAGCTTGAAGACAGGAAAGCAAAGAGAAAGAGGGGGGGACGACATGCAGCAAAGGGCAGAGGGCCGGACTCGAACCTGGGACGCTGCCAAGGACTCAGCCTACATGGGGCGCAAACTCTACTGGGTGAGCTAGAGGGGGATTGACTGCTGACTACTCACTTCTCCTAACCCGCCCGTAGGCCGCAAGTGATCAACAACCGCTTAGGTTTGGAATCTTGTTTCTGCTAGGGACAATCTTGTTTCCTCTAGGGACAACGTATGTGGCGGTCACGTTAGATTTAGCCGATTCTTTTGCTGGCGTTTACACGCCAGCGATGTACATTGTACATGTACAAAAGCATGTACAATGTACATCGCTGGTGCTTAGGAATTGTTCCTGTCCAGTTTTTACGCCAAGGTAAGACAGCAGTGGTTGTTTAAAATATTAAATGATGTCAGCCAGCTGCTGAAAGGCATCTGTCGCTTAACTTATCAGCATGGTGGCGACACACTGGGTGACAGTACAGGGCAATGCGCTTGCCAGCAGGAATTAACGTACACTCAATGCCTTTGTGAATTTTGCACAAAATCACATAACAAAAGGCATTTCCAGCAATCTGCAGACTACTGAGTGCACAAACTTGTTAAAGCTGCAATTAATTGTTTTTGGCCACTTTAGGGCAGCTGAATGAAGTTGTGAACAACAACATCAACATATCATTAACTTTTAGGTGGATATTACAAACATATTAGCAAGCAGTTGCTTATTTACATATCCAGCAGTTACAGAGCAACAGTATCATTCATTAGGAGTCATGTTTGTCCACCTGGTTAATGGAAGTCTAATATTCTCTCTCTCTCCAGCTCTGTTCTTGGTCTCTGAGGGAAATATCTGGCTCTATAGCTGCTAAATGTCTGAATGTTTGATGCGGAACAGGTTTTTAGAGTTGCTCAGCTGAAAACAGCTGCCTGCTGCGACTGAAAACACAACGCTATGAGAGCGGTCACAGTGAACAACAGTAAAATTGTTGAAAACTTAACAATGAGCTGAAACTCACTATAAAGCTCCGTAAAGCAGAAGGGAGCTGCAGATTCAGCCGATCGTTCTCTGTAGGTTCGTCACTAGGAGCAACTCCTTCCACATTTTATTTGATGAAAATATTGATTATAACGGCTTTCAAGTTAAATAACTTTTACCTCAAAGTATTGCACTACAACAAGCAATACAGGGAATTTGAAAAATTACATTTTCAAAATGATTTATAATCAATCATAATAACCAAGCTTGAGTATTGCAACAGTGGCATGAGCACTGCATGCTTTAGGCTACAGAGGAAGAGCCATGTGAGGACATATAAGTGTGGTATCTTTTGCAAAGAGAGAGAGATTGGCTTAAATGGGTGTGCACCTCTGGGTTGTTAAAATGAACAGGGGGCTACCACTTGAGCTGTATTTGAATTAAATGTATGTCTAAATGCTGACCTTGAATACATTTAAAGTAAATGATGTCTTGTCAACATCCCATTCTCGTTCTTCCAGTAAGATCATTGTTGCTAACCTCTATACAACGGTTGGATTTATGGTTTTATCTCCTGGAGAAAAAAAAAAAAAAGGCACAGTGCTATTTTCAGAACAAAGCAGTTTTAACCTTCAAGAATAACTGAGCAGGATTAATTTGATGCAGAAAATGTGATCGATATGTGGTAAGCTTGTATTTAAGGTTATGTCTACAATAAGAAATGTTTGAAGGCTCTGTAGTGTGCGTTTGTCGTGCGTCTGGTTGTTGCATTGAGAAGAAAAAAAAACATTTCACAGGTCAAAACATGATGTGTAAGCTGGGACAAAAAAAGAGTCTATTTCCACTGAAAAGCCTGATTTCACATCAGCATAAGCCTTGTAGAATAATTGAGTGTTAATTCTATTTAAATATTCGGTAACAGCTGAACCCTTCACTAAGGTTCATTCACAAAATTGTGTATGCATATTAATGAAATCCCATCTCCATCAATCCGCCGTGAAAATCAATTCATCTGGTTTAAGCCCATGTTCTTTTGCCCTTCATAAATATTTTATGAGGGAAATACTGTAACTGAATATCATTTTTCTTTTAAACAAATCACAATGATGTACATGAAAATGCAGTTATTAATGTCACTTGGCATTCAGACTGGCAGTGGGCTGCTTAAACACTCAGTAATGTAACAGGATAGCTCTGACACCTGCTCCTTGCTCCACATCTACTGTAAGATGTACAGTAAACAAAGTCAAACAAGTGACAGGCTGTCAAAACCTCTTTGCATTTCCACATGCTAATGTACTTGAACCTGCAGACCTGATTTTATTGGCCACACAAAACACAACATCAACATATCACCATCACCTTTGAAATTGATACAACAAACTTGTTATCAAACAGTTGCTTAGTTACACATCCAGCAGTTACGGAGCAACATTATCATTCATTTCAAGTGTTTCTGGCCACTTGGTAAATGTAAGTCTGATGTTCACTCTCTTCTAACTCTGTTTTTTGATCTCCATCAACTCCTGAGGGAAATACCTGTCTCTTTGGCAGCTAAATGCTCCACTATGTTTTAGCAGCTAGTCTCTAACTGTGTCTGTCTGCTGTTTGATGCTGAGCAGGTAGTGTACACTGGGTTCATCAGAGCTTTTTCGCTGGAAACAGCTGCTAGATGCAGCTGGAAAAGACACTATGAGAGCAATAAGCGTGAACCAAAACATTAAACACTGAGCTGAAACTGCGGCAGATTCAGTTGATAATTGTCTGCAGGTTCATCACTACGAGGGGCCCCTTTCATATTGTTTTCACATTGTTATGTGATACATCGTTATTATAAATATATGCATTACAGCCGCTGTAGAGAATGAACTATCATTTTAAAATGAAGGCTATTTAAGGAGGTGAATAAGTGATTTGTTTGGAGAATTGCAAAAGTTAATAGACGCATAAAACTCTTTTGGTTTGAATAGATTCTGAGCTGGAACGGTCAATACCGGAACGTTGATACATTGCCACGGACTACATTAATGCTATATATGGAGGGCTTTTAAATTTACTTTTTTGATCACCAGCCAACATGGCTGGGAGATTGTTTTAAGTTACCAGCCCAATCAGACTTTCCATTAGCCACATTTTTGTTTTTCCTGTTTGACCTCCTCTGGTTTGTTTCGTGCCGTTTCATTCTTTTTTTCCATTTCATTCTTTTTTTCCGTTTCAGTGTAGCTCGTAATCGATACCATGCACGCTAGGCACGTAGCCAACCATTGTATGACACGTCACGACATAGTGTTCATGGGAAATGTAGGATAAGTACTACAAGCATTGTTGCTAGGTAAGATTATTCATACATTATACACAATCTGGCAACACCGATTTGTTGCACCGTTATTGCAGCCTGCCGATTCAAACAGACTTCATTCATCACGAGCCAAATGGGCTAGTAACTTCACAATGTTATGTGCAAAGTAAATTTTTACCCGCATTTGGCAGGTTGGCGGTTGTTAATTTAAAGCCCTGACTATAAGTAATTTCCTCATTGTACTGTAAAGCACTTTGTGCTGGATTTCTTGTATGAAAGGTGCTATACAAATAAAGTTATTATTATAATTATAAAGAGCACACTACTGTCTGCATTGGCATTGAACAACAATCACCAAGTGCTAAATCATCCAATGTGAACTTCACTAGCCTACTGCGCTGCAAGTGAAAAGTACGTGAAAAGTTTAATATTATAGATTTTTTTACTTTTACCAAAATCTAGAAAGTCACTTTTAGCAGCCAAATTCATACTGTACGTTTGCTTCACACTGTCTTATTAATTTATTTTGGCAAAAGGGTATTCAGTTTGGGCATTTGAAGGGATGTTATGTTAAAGTTTTTTCTTATTTAAAAGGGAAATCTTAAGATGCTTGATGCAACTTTTCACGGGCCTTGTAATTTCCACAATCTTAATTCTATGCAGCTGCTGTTAATTGCATTTAGTATAAAGTTTCTAGTGAATCTTCAAGTTCATATACAGTAAATATATTCATGGCGCATTACTTCAGTTAATTTTCATTAAAAAAAAATGCTGGGACAGAGACATCTGGAGCAACCATTCAAAACTCATAAATGTTGAGAAGCCATCCAACAAAAAGGAGAATAAAGCATCTGTTGCCTGGTCAATACAAGCTGGCAACATCATTCACAGAGAGAGAAGCTGAGTGCGGCTGCAGGCGTGTCTGTCTGACACATGAAGGGAACACCATGTCAGGAGGCACTTCAACATCCTCATTTCCCACCACCATCGCCGTGATGTATTACACATGCCAATTTATGCTGATGACATCATTAATTAAATTCATGCATGCATAAATTAGAAAATAGTTTTGAAACATGTTAGGTATCAAGATGAACGTACTATCTTAAAGCATTATGAGCAAATTGTTTTTATTTGCTTTTGCTTCGATGCAAAAAGGTGCTTCACAATTTAATCTAATCCTCTATACTCGCCGATATTGCATGAAAATGGGACGGTGAGAATAATGTCCAATATGTTAAGCCAACACACAACCCAGTTATCTTTCTGTTTTATCACCACATAGGTATTATTTTTTAGTTTTCACCCTCATCCCCATTGAAAATCATAACATTTGGTAAGACTTTATCATAGCCATCATTAATGAATGGTTAATTGATAGTTAATAAAACTTTAGTTAATACTTATTTTACTGTATTAACAATGAAATGATGATTTAGAATGTTCACTGATTACTAGTAATGTTATAATTTGTTATTTCATCATTAGTTTAGTCTAATATGAAATAATTAGTTTAAAAATTTAGATAGTTAATATTTGTTAATGTTAATGGTTAACAAGTGTTGCGTAAACAATCTATAAACATTATTTGGATGGTGATTATAAAGTTGGAAATAATACTTATAATAATTAGTTAATGATTGCTAAGCGGTTTATAAAGCATAAAGTAACATTAATTTGGACCCAATAATTCTTTTTGGTGATCTATAAAAACTTGTTAATAATAAATGATTGTTTGGTTTACTAGAACACTGATAATATCTAAATAATGTTTATAGATTCTTTAAGTAACCATTAATAGATTATCATCAATAACTTTATAATAGCCATCCAAATAATGTTTATTGACGATTTACTTTTTTTTTTTATGTTTACAAATCATATAATCAATGGACCCCTCACTCTTGCACTCAAGCTTAAATATAATTGAAATTGCATGAGAAAGAGAAAAAACCTGCCCATCTCAAATGTCTCTACCACTTTTATAATAAAACTGATCCCCCTGGTAACTGTGAGTGATCAAACTTTAATATTTACAAAGATAAGATGGCTACTCTGATATCTGTGAGACACTTGAGTTGTTTACACCTCAAACGCCTCAGCAAGCCCTGAGTCTGCCTGGCCCTGTCTTTTATTTTGATAAAATCTGACCATCAATTGAAAAGAAACTAAAAGAAAGAAAAGAATAAAACCATGTAAACATAACTTTTTTTTATGGCAAGCAAGGCTGGATTATCATCCTGGTAAATAGGCATTTACCATGGGGTCCCAGGCCATCAGGGGCCCCAAAGGTTCTTCTTGGTTGGCCAATATGAAACCTCATGTGATGTATATTCCTAAATAGAAATGTGTTTAACTAAATACCCCACAAACAGGGGGTTAATAGGGGGCCCATGGCTCATTGTATGTTGCACAGGCCCCTATAACTCGACCATTATGTAGTCGGTGAGGGAGGTCAGTTTAAAATGTCCTGATGGAGGAGAAGCAAGCACATGCTTAATAGAATAATATGTGAACCAGCGTTCATGAATTTGATCACACAAATTGTGAATCCGCAGCAACAAAATAATGAAAAAAGGGATGCAAATTAGGCAAAATGAGAAAATGATGTGTATCATCTTCATTCAAATTAATGACAACGAGTAAATGGGGTCTATTTTTGCCTCCACACAGAATCATTTTATGCTGTTTGATATAATCAGTCGTGGCCTCAGAGTGGGCTTTATTCCTCTGTGGCACCTTCAGGGAACCACTGTAATTGGTTGGTTTCTGAAACCATTTCACAAGTGCAGTTCCAGCGAGAAGAAAGAGAAGCTTTACTACTATGCATGTCTTTATGCAATGACAGTAAGTTATGTCAACATTTTTGTGGCATAATTAATGCAACACAAATTAATTGTAGCTTGACTGTTACTTGGCAGGTGCTCTGTGGCATTAAGAGACAGCTCAGTTGAATCAATAAATGACTGACACCAGGCACACAGCTGACATTTCCAGGCTGGGCAGCCTAGCACAACTGTCAACTGTGTAACAGTAAAAGTAGGCATGCTGCAGAGAAAGGATACAAGTAAAAAGAGAGACATAAAGAGGAAAGATACCAACCATGAGCTGCAGGTTCAGTGCTGGGCGCAGTGTCTGAGCACACAAGGAGAGGACATGGCAGTTGCGGAGGGAGGTGTGGAACAGGAGGAACAGCATGCAAATAAAGGAGAAATGGGGGAGGAGGCAGGGAGGGAGCGGGGGCAGGGGGTGGGGTTGGGGGGAGAAAACAAATGACACCCATAAGCAAGCATTCAGAAGACCAGAACATGACAAAAGACATAAGACTTAAGGGAAATCAAAGGGGAACCAAAGGCAGTGCAGAGATAAACATAAGCTTACACACACACAAATACACTTTCCACTGCACACACTGGACGTTCCACTCAGAGGGGAGGGTGACTACTGCTTGAGGAGATATGGAAAAGACTATTATCATGTGCTATAGGGAGCTTTGGTGTGTAGAAAAGACAAACTATCAAGAGGAAATAATTGTGCAGTAGTCCTGATGTAACAGTGTATGACTTGGCAAAACACTCGACCATCTATGTACAAAGGGAATGTTTTGCATGGCAACGACTCAAGTTAAGTTTAAACAAAGAAACAGTGTTAAGGGTTGCGCTGGCGTGGTATGAATGACATATTCACCGACATGGTTTGATGATTTTTTTTAAATGTAATTTAATGAGGTGGCCTTTTTTTTTTTTTTACATTTTAGCCCTAGTCCTATAACTCCTAATGTACCCCAATGATCAACAATGATCCATAGTAATTGCAGACAGTGTTCTGATGTCCACCAGATGCATGAATGTTTTAGAAAAGTGAAGATGATTGCCGGATGCATGATTCAGAAAGGGGTTTTGATATACTGTTGGATGACAACTAACAAGCATTTGGTTTGAAGCATACTTCCACTCGGTCTTAAACCTCCTTCATGTCTCCATAGATGTTACATCGGTGTTACTGCTTGTTCAAACTGCTTCACCACTTCTGTCAGCAACACAGCTGGTCAAGAGGAAAGAAAATTGAGGGATTTTGAAGCTGTTATTTACATCTTGAATTTTGAATGTTACTACCGCATGTAAAAAAAAAAAGAAATAAGTATGTTGGTATATTCTATGAAGAATACTGGCACATTATTTTGCTCCGTGGTGTCATAATCTTAATAGAAGTTGCAAAAAACCTTTTGTGGTTCATTCAGACATTTTATCGTTTATTAGATTCAAAGCAAGCCTTTTGCTAAAATAGCATTCCATTGCATATCTGTCTGTGTTTGACACTCATCAGCTTGCTGCAAATGCCAACAAAGACACTGAATGCAATGATTAGGTTGATTTTATATCAGATCCAACAGACAAAGCGCAGACAGACAAGGAATAGTTACAACGTAGAACACTTATAATAAGACCGCAGACTACTGGACTCCAGGGAAACAGAAGAAGGGATTGCACCTTGCTGAGACTGAAAAGCTGTGCTGGAGGAAACATACAGTATGCCTTTTAAAAACATTTCTGAGGGAGATAATTGCCACCGACAAATGGGGCTTGTCCGAAAACATTGCTTTCTAACTGTTTATCAAAGCGCGCCTTCATTAAAGTGTCAACTTTTAAAACAGTAAAAGTGCTGAAATCAATTTAAAAATGATAAAAGCAACATTTGGTCCAACTCTGGACTATGCCTATGAAAAACACATCAAAACAGATCATGTTCAAATCGGAACAGTTTCAACAGCCGCAATGTCATTTCAAGAGGCTAAATGTACATTAATGTGCTGTACGTTTCCTTGGCCTTCTGTCTCAGCAGAGACATGAGAAAATGCCGAAAAAGCTATTAAGACCAGACAGATGTTTGTGTAAGAGAGAGAATGGTGCTCAGTATGTGTAATTGTTCGGGGAGCAGTAGGCCAATGCCTCACCTCAGCTCTTCCGCCAAAGGCTCAGAAACAATCTCACAAGGTGAGACTGTTTTGAGTCCATCTCAGACTTACCGAAGCCTCTGAGGACACATTTCTCTACAAGGTCTTCAAATAGTTGAGACACGTCAGGGATAAATAATGCCACAGGCCAGTCATTGGTAGACATTGTTAACACTGTTAGTGCCTCAGCATAATCTACAGAAGTAATTTTTTCCATTATTGTGGCATGTTGGTATTATAGTTTAGTCTGGGTATCACCAGACCAAGCTCAATCTTTTAAGACTGAACATTAGTCTGGGGAGCCTGCTCTGTATTTTCTACTGCACAAGAGGTGTAATCAACGGGCATAGTTCAAATGAGTCTGTATCCAACTGGATAGTCCTTCAACCAATCAGACCAACGATGCGGGTGACGTAGCAGCAACAGCGGCATCAACGGGTTGCTGCGCTTCGGTGGCCGCTATGTTGAATTTAAACAAAAAGATGCTTGGTCACTTCTCTATCGTCATCGTGTGAAACCCGCCAATAGCGCGCCAGGTGGATAAGGCAGTTTGTGATTGGTCCCCGAAAAATTGTAACGGAAGCAGGATAGATAAACGTACAGGTTTCCAGTCGCTGGCAGATCGGGTTGGGTTTACTCAGTTTAATTACAGTTGTCACCTGTACTTGCTTCTAATTCCAGATTAGCAAATTTGCTAATTTTGGCCTTAACCCAGTCTTTATGGAATAATTCTAACACTAATCACTAATCAATACAAAATTTATGAAGCAGCCCTTCTACCCGATCTTAATTACGGGATCCCACCATAGACAAAAGCATTGTGTTTAAATGACAAGTACTAAAGATTACACTGTGAGAAGTTTAAACTGTAGATCAGTAATGATGTCGCTTTTCACAGTAATTAAGAAATGTTTGTAGTGTACCAAATTGACTTGTTTTGGCTTTGATGTAACAAACAGGAAGTTAGCTGAGCCATTAGCAATAATGGGTGATATTTACAGTTGAATATTAATTGCGCATACATTCTAGACACAAACAGGATTCTTGACAAGTATTGGTTTATTGTATCCTTTTTTTAAAAAACGTATTCTACATCATTACAACCCCAAGGAGAAAGGGGTGATTTTCTATTTAAAGATTCTACAGTTGTGTTGAAGGTATCCTTGCTGTTATGTATATTTACAATAAAACCAGTCAAATATCACCCTGAACTGCCATGAATATTTATATAAGTGTAGATCTGTACATATACGGAGCCAAACCTGAGGCTGTTATACAACATTACCCGCCTTAAAGTTATGTTCAGCCAAACCAATTTAGCAAGCAACAAATATTAGATACAAAGGATGATTATGACTGAGACCTTAAGATATTTTCCAAAGGGATTATAGTTTATGATTAAAAAGTGCCACAGGTGAGTTATTGAATAGCTTGCTAAGAGAAGACCGTTCTCCCTGATGATGACTATGGATGCTGAATTTCTCACCTCTCTGAAATCATTTAAGCAACTTTTCAAGAGGGCATTTATTTTGATAAATTGACCAAAATCCAAGGGGTTAATCCCAAAGCTTATTCAATAAAATGGATGGAGATAAAACACTTTTGGACTACTTGACTAAATGAGGACTTGGGGAAGCACATGGGTGCACGTGAACACAAGTATAGACAATAATGCAGATTGAAAAAGGCATTATATATAATAATTATTACTGATAATGGTGAAAACGTTGACTGCGGGATTTTTATTTTCACGGGATTTAACATTTTTCAACAGAACAGTCAAAATGTAAAATGAAGCCTCTATCCCTACAAGTCTCAGTCAACAGAAAGGCAGCATGGCCTGGTAACCCTCATTACACAGTGGGTGGCAGCCATGTGGGACCATTCAATATGTCTGCTGCTGAATGATTGCCTGTCCGTTTTCGAGCAGCCTCGTCCCCATCCACCATCTCTAGCTTCACAGGTCAAATGAGACATGGGCAGTTTCCTCACTGACATCCAAAGACATGATGCGGGCACATCAGCTCCATTACTAGTTACTAGCCACGCTTCCCATGAGCCCTTTGGTGACTCACTTCGACATGACATTCAGCTCAACATGCAGAGATAACTGCATGCCAATCATAATTGTATTGGCAGAAATGGATTAGGTGGAACCCTGTGGTGCTGAAAATGCCAACAGGCTGCTGGGTGTCCCCGCTGGCAGCTAGATTACTTTTTTGTTGGATCCACTTTCTCTAACCTGCCTTCTCTACTTCGGCTTTAGTTCGCGATTTCCTACATTTCCCCGAATTTTGCCATCCCCCACAGAGCTCTGTTGATAGGGAAACTGTTATCTCTTTCTCTTCAACAATAGATTTGAATGCTAGTGAAAAACACACAAATACATCAAGGAAGAAACTCTACTTCTTAGTCCTAAGGAACTTAAAAAGTATAGTGACTTCTACTTGTTGATCATAATACGTTTTATTGCCACCGTAACATGGGAGTAGGGCAAACTCTGCAATCAAACAACAAAAATGGGCTCTTAAATGCAGGATCTATAACGGGCCCTGTTTTTTTTACCTTAATGTATTCGGGGAAAGTTCTCTGAGAGGAAGCCTCTCTTTTGCAGGAACACCCTGATCACATTCACACAGTTACACATTCTTGTGTCTTAAGGATGGAAATCTCAATCAGTAAGTCTGATCCCCTCCAAACTCAAATCCTTGAAAAAGATTCTGGATGGGTGGCGATGACATTCAGTACAGATATTCATGTCAACCTCTCAATCAAATGTAATAACTTTGGTGACCTTTTGACTTTTCATCTTGCACCACCATCAAGTCAATTTTCTTTCATTTATCCAATACTTTGGTTTATGATCACATACCTCCAAAACTAATGACATTCTGATCAGCTTCAGCTGTACTTTGGGTTAAGTGCTAATTAGCGAATGTTGCACGTTAAACTAAGATAGCGAACATGTTAAACATCATACCATACCAGTACGTAAACATTGTCAGGGTGAGCATGTCAGAATGCTGAAGTTAGCATTTACCTCAAAGTACCGATGTGTCTACGAACCTATGACTACAAAGAGTTAATAAAATAATAGAAACTGTCGAATACAAGATTTATACGCACAATTTTGCAGTTCTTTGAAAACATTTTAACACACTACATGCAGTCTAGGAGCTGTAAGGTAGTGTAAATATGAGTATATGTGTAAATACAGAGCCGAATGGTTGCAAATCTGTCTTTACTGGTGGTACCTTAAAGATATTGTGCAGCTAGCTGATTACCTCCTGGCCCTTCTTTACGAGTTTCATCTCCTTTTGGTGGTTGTGGAGCGCAGTAATACCTCTACAAGACAATATACCTCCACATTAAGAAGATGTATTGGGTTCCAGACTAGTGTTTCCCATGATGCCTGGGTGCTATAATATCATCGATGCTGTCTTAGGGCTGTATGTCATTTAGCACTTATTGTGTTGCTATTGACCTTAATCAAATTAGTTATAGCTGGCTGCTCCAATTTCAAAATGGACAAGGAATCAAACGAAGCAAAGTGGGAACAATATCACACATTATGTGGCACATTGTGTGCATGTGTTAGTCTGGAGAATGTGAGCTGGAGGCACATCTAAATTCATAAAATTCTAAAGTCAGTTCTCCAGATGGTGTTTGTGTAATTTAAGACCCAGGCAAACGTAATAGATATTTGTTTCTCTCCCCTTCTCTCGCCTGTTTTGTTCTCCTGTCTATAGTGTGGGTTAAATTAATTGGTTGTCAGCACCGTTTATGGTCCTTCATCAATTAAAAGTAGTGCTAGCCTGCCGCCTGATTGTTTTATTTGCACAAGGTACACAGGTATTATCTATTTTCTTCATTCAGGGATTAAGTGGCATTGTTCATTCGGCTGTGTTGAATTAGATTAGAGAACGATTAGCCATATTGTGTTAATGGGGGAGAGAGAGGTGAGGTAATGACAGGAATAGAATATGTGGGAGGATGAATGTTGAATCCCTACAAAGACAGCATCGATTTGTACTTTTTTTAGGTCGGCTTGTGTTTCGCAAAAGACCTCCTGTTGGCCCTGACTACCGTTAAAAACATAATAGACTGCTGCCCCTGAGGAGAGTGTTCAGTACAAAATGTTGCTTTTCAAGGAAAATCTTTCTTCCACACAGACAGAACACAGAAATCGCAGAAAACAAAAACTGGACAGCAAAGCACACCGGAAAAGAGACTCATAGAGTATAGAGAGGAGAAACCGGACATTCAGTTTCTGATAGATGTAGAGAAATAAAAAAAATAACAAGAGACTGTAAATGTAAATGAATAATTCCTAATTGTACGAGCTGGTCAGCTAGATTTATAAGTAGCGAAAATAACAGTTTAGTTATTTCCCCATGTCTCTTTCTAAACCCTGCCAAGCACTTAAGTGCCATGTGTTGGGGCTCTAATAGATTTTTTAAAGTGCTCAATTTTCTTCCCTCTAATGGCAACTGATAAAAAAAATAAAAAATAAAATAAAAAAAACTCAATTCCAGTCTGATAGATTAATTTGGCAGTGGGCGACACACTGTGGGTAAATTAAATCAACTGGCACTGGAGTGTCTTATGGCCATATGAGTCTTCTGTCTTTAATCTACAGTATATACACAGTAATAATGGAATGCCCCCGATAGTTGAAAGCAAAGAGTGGACATCTGGCAGAAACTGTAAGTGGGTTGTTTCAACCTGAAAATGATGGCACTGAAGACATGAGGTTTGCTTTTTCAGGTGGAGCCGACACATCTCAGCGTAAGTCCTGTTCACAGGGGGACTGAGACAACTTCCAGACATACTCAACAGTGATTTTTTTGTATTTTACTTACATTTGTAAATTAACTGATTTGAATCTCACTCTGTCATGAAGTATGGAGGTGGTTGTAGAGTAGAAGGCAGAGTCAGATCTAGCATTATTACCAAAAACAACCAATTGATTTTACATGACCAATGTTCCATACTTGCTTGTGAAGACTGCGAGGTGTGGCTGGAGTGGATTTGGGCTTGAAATAAGTCTTTGAAATTTGGTTCCTACTCCTTTTCGGACAAGTGTTTTTATTTAAGAGTATTTCGTTATTTGGCTTTAAGTACTTTGTGTCTTGTATTTCAATTTATGGGTTTATTTAGAATGAATTCCATGCTCACGCGTTGAACAATTAGAGCTAGCAGTTAGAGTTACTGGAACATTCATTAACACTTGGGTCTTACTTATGTAATTTTGAGCATCATTTCTATTGGTTATGATAATATTGCACTTGGCAAAGTAATAATTTATATCCAGGAACACAAACACTGCCAGATATCTAAACCGTTTTTGGTTGTGGGTAAAACTGAACGTAACTGCACCTCACATGTTGGTATTAATCCCTCATTGCACAGGGAAACTGCTCATGTTACTCTCCCCATCGGATGCTAAGAAGTGAATTTTTGTGAATCTGTTTTGCCAAATGCAGGAGATAAAATGAGACAATGGAAGAGAACAGTGGACACTGTGGCCACAAATGGCAATTGCATTTAAAGGATATAATCCAAGTAGCACCGTCATTTTAAATTAGATGACATTGTAAACTACTGGTCATATAAGACCAAATAAGGTTTTAGCAGCAAAACATGTGAGTGAGTCATATTGAGCAAAACATGCATTTAATTGCTTAGGAATTCAACTTTTGCTATGTAACATTTTTTTGGGGGTAAAAATGACATAGCTTCACTTTTATTCATTGCCTAATTCACACATTTTGTGCAAGCAATTTTCAGAAAATAAAATCTTTAGTGTTATTATTTACCTTGAAAGTAACCTTATTATTCTCAGCAGGCACATTAGGAATAATCAGCAGAGATCCGAGTGTGAATCAGTCCGAATAGCTATAACAGAACAGGCCTGTGCAGACTCTAGCATCCTTGATCTGAAGCAAAGGAGCAATCAGCCTGCATAGGTAGGTATTCTCTTTAATCCAATCAGATGGCATAATCAAGCACAATGCCTGTGATTTCTGCCAGCCCTGTGAGATTTGTTCCAATTGAGCAGTCTGTCAGAGAGGCTTTGATTGCATTTGGAGCTGAGGCTGATTTCTGAGTTGAGGCATAACGTGATGTTTTCTATCTAAGTCCTTTGGAGATTTATACTCACAAAAAGCCCAGAGTTCTGTTTCTGTAAGAGCTAAATACAAATTTGCTTATTTGAAAAGGGCCTGATTTCCAAGTGCTCATGTCAGATATTGTTCATCCCCACTGCTACCCTCTTCCCACAACCCACCTAGAGTACGATCCATAATGGACTTTATGAATGAGTGATGTGTTTCATATAAAAGCCAATTCTTGTGTCTGCAGTGACTAAATGTTATAGAACAATTATCCAACTCACACGATTATCATAGTACCCATGGTTCATCATTCATAGCCTTCTATTTGTTTGCTTTTCAAATCATGCCAAGGTCAGGGGATATCACACTGCTATTTACAACTGTAATGAATGTAATTTTTCGAAAAAAGAAGAAAAAAAAAACAGGCCCTTTTCGAAAGGATTTGGGGAACAAAGCAGTGAATGAACAGTATTTACGGCCACGAGGTTGCATTGACAACCAAGCAACGCAAGCAATGGCATTGGCCTACTATTTGTCCTCTTAACCCAACACCCACACATTCAGTTGAAAAGTAGAAAAGCTTGTGGAGGCACATCACTCTGTGCAGTCGAGCGCTTTAAATACTCATCAGAACCAGAATAGGACTGTTTGCCAAGTAAGTAACACTTAAAAGGAATTTGCCTTGGTGAAGCGTTATGCTTATTAAAAGGAAATAAACAATGAAGCAAATTACTGCAAAAGAAACTAAATTAAGTCAAAGACACGATAACCTAAACAAATATGTAAATATATATTAAGAACGAAACTGGAGTTAGGACATGGTTAGCTTAGCTCAGCATTAAGTAACGATTGGAAACGGGGAAACATCTGGCCATCTGTCAAAAGTTCACATATAACATGCGGACATGAGAATTCTATTGATCTTCTTCTTGTATTGGAACTTCTGTTAAAAAGCACGCTTGCCAAAATGTTGAACTAATCTTGATTAGTCTTGACCTTGGCTTTAGTATGTGTGACTAAATAATTGCAACGTAAGATCCACTTACCGGTACTAGCTTATATGTATTGTTTTAGCTTTCTCAGTATCAGTGAATGGAAAGTGGAATTCTTTTCGCAGCCTCAGGCATTATTTTTTTAACCTGTTTAATAACGGAGAGAATTTGTAATGAACTGTAAAAGCTTTTAAAAAAATAAATGATTCATGATGAAAGAAAATGGGTAACCTTAACCTCTGGATAAAGGAACATGCATATGAATATGACTTCCATTGTGGCACTAAGATGGAGATATATGGAGTGATTCAAGGCTGTGTGGAGGATAAGGGGGAGCGACACAGACACACACACACACACACACACACACACACACACACACACACACACACACAAAGATAAACCAGTTGTGTGAGGGTGATACTGTACCTTGATTGGCCTCAGGGAAGGAGATGGTGGTGGTGGTGGTGATGGTGGTGGTAGTGGTTGTGGCTGTGGTGGGTATAGGGGTAGTGGTGGGAGCATCTGGATGAGAGGACAAATACATGACAAACACGGGGGGAACAAATGAGTGTAAAAAGCAATGAAGATAAAGTAAAGTCAGTGTGAAATAATTTATATCGCCGGTTGATATATTACCAACAGCTCATTGTGTGTCACCGTGCATGTGTGTAACTTTAAGTTTGGCTGCAGACCTTTTGATGAATTGGCAATGGCGGTGCATTAAATATAGAGCACACACAACGGTGACACCGCGACATATCATCGGGTCTTGCACCGACTGAGCTGATCAAAGATTTTGTTGGGAACTTTTCCTCCTTTTATGCCTATTCACGGGCTACAAACCACGACATGAAATACTGACAATAGCGAGCACACAGTTGTTAGAAGTGATTAAATGTCTAATCAGTAACACATGCTGCTGTTGTACTTATGCTGTCGTTGTTATGCACTGAGCTATCTTGACAAACAAACGTGACTGCGCATTCCTAATATCTCCAAGGAGAAGAGTACAACATTGGTGAGGATACTGGCAAAAAAATAAAAATAAAAAAAGCAAAATCTGAAGTATAAACTTTAACATAATTACACAATGAATGAAAAACAGGAGGGAAATAATACACACACAAAACAAATAATAATAAAAAAAAAAAGCATCAAGGAGAGTTTGACCAGAGACCATTTTTCCTCCCACAGCTTTTCCTTTTTTACTTCATTATCCGGGTTAGACTCCCCGCCCTGACACTGAACAGGGGGAGATATCAAAAGTGACATTTTCCTTGTTGCAGTGGCAGGGCTGCACTGATATGAAGCCGCTGGCAGTGCTGCTTGGTTAAAGACCTCCCATGCTGCTCTGATTGCCTGGGAATGGACTGCAAAATCTTTTGGGGTTATTAAAAGGTGCTGAAAAAACAAGTTAGGCCTGGCTGTTGATAAGGAGGACGGATTGTCCACACTTTAATGAAATAACACGTTATAAGAAGGCAAGAAAAGGAAATGTGTATGGACAGAGAAGGGGGAAGAGAGGGAAGACCAGCAGACAGAGTATGTGCTGTTTTTAGCATTCACCATCTGTGTGCAGTGTCACACTTTGTTATGTTATGGCGCATGGTAGGACTTTGCATCATCTATGCTGTGTTATTATTGGACACAACAATGGCTATAAAACATGAACAAGCTGCAGCTGTAATGGTTATTTCTTGCAGGTGGCACAAATGACAGAATCGCAGCCGTTATTTCCTTGCCCGTAGACAGTGTACATCGCCATGTCAATATTTACAGTTCTAAACTGCTGCTGTTACTTTCCCTGCCTTACTTTTGATTCACCTCATAGAGACCTGTAGGAAAACGCACACCAATTCTAATGAGGAGCTGGCCAAATTGTTCATGAGAACAGCCTTAGCTGGCTTACCCCCATTTTCCACTGGGCGCGTCTGTGCTGCGTTCCGGTTTTGTTCCGTCCTCCACCATGCTCTATAACACACCGGTAGTGTCTCAGAAGCAGAGCGTCTTGCCTGCCAGACTGGCAGATTTTATAGAACAATCAGGTGTTTACTAAGCTAGTATCTACCTTCCACTCTAAGCACTCCTGCAATTAAACTCCATGCCTTCTCTTGTCTGGCGTTGTCCTGATAAAAGGGATTTGTGATGTCTATTATGTTTTTCCACTTCCAAGATAAATCTCTCCTTGTCCGTGGTGTTGTAGAGGAGACATAAACGATATTGGGGGCTGTCTTTTGGTAAACTGACTGGATGCTCTCGCTGTTTCACTTCCTGCCCGGCTGTACCAACAGTTAGTTTTTATGGGATATATGTACTTTATATGGTTTAGAAAAGTGCTGGGTTCCATTATTAACTGCAACTGAAGAAGCCGCACAATGTGGGTACTAAAAACTATTTTTTCAGAAAGCTGTATTAAAGTGGGTAGCACCATGATTACTTTTCTGCATTAACAGTCTTTTGTCACATTTATTGTCATTGCATTACTGTAATGACAAACCACAAAGGGACACCAGTAATTGTTCACCAGTTGATGTTCCAAGTGAAGGTATTTTCACTATGAAATCACTACACATTGAAAATGCAATACATCTTGCAGTCACATTAAAAAGATAATAAAATAAATGCTGTTTATAGAGGAGGAGGATGTCTTCCCTCAGGGCACAAAGGTTGTTTATCATTGAAAATTAGTCTTCCCTGAGGGCAGAAGTTGTTCATAGTTACTGCACAAATCTGTTCACAATTGTTAGTTTAGAAAATCATCTATTTTATGCACTTGAAGAAAAATGTATCAAGTCATTCAAACAAGCGAGAAAGGTCAGGTTAGCCCCTCAGAACTCTACCTGATGCAAAAAATACTAATGAAGGCCTTCAGTTGCTTTGGAGCGGTATGCAAAATCTATTGATGTACGGTATGTTTTTTTAATCCATCAACAATTCTGTTCTTTTAAAGACAACCTTGACAATACAAAAGGCTGTACTGTACACATCAATGTGCAGACAAAGGCGGGGAGAAATGATCCATTGGGAAATCGGCTGGCAGATGAAGCCTGAGCTGATGAGTTTCACACATGCTTGAGAGCCACAAAACTCCAGCTCGGGGGTGGTGCTGTCTAATTGGTTTTATCCCATCATGAACTGTGAGGGTCCAGCAGATGTTTGGGATCATCAATGTCAACAACTCATTAAAAATTTAGCAGGAAAAAAAGATTTAAAAGGAAGATTAAAAGAAAGACGATTTTCTGAATACACTTCATTTCTTTTTTGTGTGCCTAGCCTGTGCAATGTATCAAAGAACACTGGAGCTTATTGACTTTCAAATGTGACAGGCAGAATGTGTTTCCGGGCCTTGTTTACTGACAAGGCTTATGGATCAGTGTTTCTGGTTTAAACGAATGGAGCATGGGCTGCAGGAAGCTCTGTGACACAGCTTGACAGGAATCATTCCTGCTGAAGCCGGTGAGTAAAAGAACTCCACATGAGCACCGGATGAGAGAAACACTCTATATCTGCACAGTGCCAGTCATCGTGCACATAAACTATAGGAAAAACCTAAAAATAAACCTACCTCCAGCACAGAGTAATTGATGATAAGTGGGGGAAACGATAAACCAACAGAACTTTATTCTAAAATGTGCCACATAATGACAATGACTTAACTCTCATTAAATGGAAACTAATGCTTAGGCTGCGTTTCATTAGTGTTTCAATATGCCTCCCCTCAGCCCTTGGTATGACGTCATAGCATACGTGGCACAAAGGCCACATGGAGAGCAGAGGGAAAGTGGGCAGGGGGGAGGAGCGGGGGATTGAAATGGAACGCACCTGCCCTCGTTCACTTTCAGCCCAAACTATACGGATCGACCGCCAGTTGTAGGCTAAGCGCTACTGCTTCAAGTTTTTTCCGAACTTAGTTTCTATTAATGATGGCATTCTATCTCTGTTTTTATGTCCATTCTATGTCTGCTTATGTCATGCAATTATCTTATTGTAAAGTATTTCTTGTATGAACGGTGCTTTACAAATATTATTTATATAAAGTATTACTGCTTTTTACATGTCATAAATGCCTGCAGACTAATTTCAATGAGGTTTGGTAATCGGCTGCATGAGTTTCGGATTTAGAAAGTTTGTGATCTGTATCATGGTTTATCATAATGCTTGCATCTCGCAAAAACAGAATTGTTCCATGCATTTACAGATAATGCTGGAAGTAAAGATGTCACACATACAACTATATAGTAAATGAAAAAGTGTAACGTAAATATGAATTGACATTATTTATATTTCCCCTTTTGTCAACTAAAAAGTTGAAATTTATTCATTCAATGTATTCATCTTCTCCTTCTTTGGTGGTCAGCAACAGGAGTTTTGGCGGTTGTACATCACTACCGTGGATGTATTTTCTTGCACCAAATCCAGAGCTGCATGCATTGTGGGTGATATCCACCATCGTTGTTCACTCGCTCGCTCAGCCCTCCGAGGGTCAAACACACCAAGTTCACTTCAATTCAGACAGTTGGAACGACACTTAAGATGGCGGCGGGGATTCCCCCGAGGGCAAGTGCATGTTGAACCACAAATGAAACGCAGCCAAAGTCTACTCAGACATTGCAGTGCAGTATAATATAGTATAGTATAGCATTGCATAATAAAGTATTTTATAGTGTAGTGTGATTCTAAATCCTGCCAGACGCGAACTTTGTGTAATGCTGTTATCTCATCAGAAAGTATGTGTCCCTACATCTAACTGTAATATTGATTGGCTGTTTTGTATCCATTTACTGCCTCTTAGCCCTGCAAGGGTTAACTATATCTGATCCTTCCCAAGGTTTCTTCCATTTTCTTTTTCTGTATTTAGTTTGTGTACGCTTACCATGTCCCCTTCAGGATGTGTCCTTGGCCCCTGTATAATCCGAACCAGTGACTCCTGACAGCTGCTGTGATGAGAGGCTTTACCTTGACTCAAAGTGACATTTGTGGAGGCCAATGTTTTGTAAAAGTGTATAAAATATTGGCCTATTGTGTGTCTTGGACACACAATAACAAATGTATCGTTCAAATACTCCCTGCAGATTTGAGTTTTTGATGTATTTTTGATGTACTTTTTTTTCGAAAGTAAGTTAAGGTTGGGCCTCATGTACATTTTAGAACCCTTATTGGCATATGAGGCCTGATTTACAGTAAGAATGACCCCTTACTGTACAAAAAAATATAAAATGACTCCAAAATCGCAGTTTGAAAATACTCTGCGTTTTGGCTCAAGAGAGAATGAGGATAAATAACATTTGTCACTCTGAGGCAGATAATTCAAAAACTATAAGTCATACTGCTTAAATATATTTCATTTTATTCATATCATTTGCTGAAACTAGACAATAATACCTACCTAATCATGTATGACAAGTACAAATTGTAGGTGTGAGAGCAAGTTATAGAGAAGGGACCAAGAGTACTTTCTCCGCACTCAAGCGATGACATCACCCACTGTAAATCGCGCAATACACACCCATTATAAACATAGAAAAATCCTGAAAGGAACACTAAAATTAAGCAGTGATTTCACAAAAACTGAAAAGAAAAAAAATCAAACTGTGTTTGTGAATGGTTTAAAGTTTGTTTGGCGTCTGTAGGTGAAATTACGAAGGAGGTGAAACATTTTTAAGTAAGTGGAAGAGGATGTGAAGGATTTGAAGCCTGCTCTCATTGACTTTCATTGTAAAAAAGAAAGAACATTTTTAAAAGCTTAATATCTTTGAAAAGTATAAATAGCAGAAGAAAAGTTGAAGAGGAGGAGCAATGTCCTTAAAGGGATACGCCACTGTTTGTTGAAATAGGGCTCATCACGGTCTCCCCTAGCTGTAGATAGGTGGGCCAACGCATTTTTTGTGCATGCATTGTTTTAGTCCAGTGCAACACTGGCAGCGCTGCCGCTAGTTAGCTTAGCGTAGTGAATGGAATCCTATGTTGCCGGTTAGCATGTTGTGAGTAAAAGTGAGCCAACAAAAGACAAAAAAAACAACCTAATTACATGCACTGACACAAAAAATGCATTGGCCCACCTATCTACAGCCAGGGTAGACCGTGATAAGCCCTATTTCAACAAACGGTGGCGTATTCCTTTAAAGAGCTGAACAGTTTGATATTTGAATTGTTTTTGTAGCTGAACGTATGCAGAAGTTAGAGACGACCAAACGTACGGAATAACACAAATAAAGAATCGAATAACAATACTGTGAATGCTGCTGAATCAGCATTCACACAATAATGGACATAAGACTGAATGGTATTTTCTCCAAGCTGGGTTATTTTGGAATCTCTACATGGTGGAAACACAAGTATTGTGTGGATTATTTGGACATAAATATATTGGGGACATTTCGAGTAGAAATATTTGGTGTCTACTTGCCAGTGTTTTTGAGTGCAATCAAATACGTGAAATTCAAGATCACAACCACGGTGACATAATCCTTCCATATGGCGGTGGAGAGATGAATGTTGGGATCTAAAGTTATAGAATCTTCCCCCAAATTACCACTGCAATGTCATAAATGAATATGGGACAGAGAAATCCAAGTGTTTTATAAGAGACAGACTGAATTACAAAACATAACTTCCCTGCAAATTTGTTTTGGTAGTGATGAATTACTTTTCCTCCTCATAACATTTTACACCAGCAATTGCACTTCCACTCAAGTGCAATTTCAGCAAACTAAGAGCGCTTGCAGCTTGAATAGTATTTTCCGGGACACTTTGCACTTCTGGAATAAATGTTAGATGCCACTTAAAGAGCTAACAGTGACTTGTGGAGAAACTCCCATGTGCTTCAATGGAGAATAAGTGTAAAGTAAATAGGAAGGCGACAGAGAGCAACAGGGTCACTAAACATGCTGCTGGTGTGCAATAAAGCCAGTGCTGGTGAAGGAGCAGGGAGGGAGAGAACTCAGTTATTGGGTAAGCAACAGCCTGTAAACAACTTAAAACCCCTCGGCGCTTGGTCTCACTCGACTGCGAGAGGAAAACCCTTATGGTTGTGTTTTCATACCCTGTGAAGTAAGAGCTGCAGTGAGAGTTAGAGCAGTACATACCGCATTCTTTTCGCTGTTAACATTGTTAGTGTCAGCCCCTTTCACTGTGCTCTCCATCACTTAGGGTCACAATACTCGAGAACCAGATGTATTAGATGAGATGCTGGCCATAGCTGCGTTTGTTCTGGCTGTCAAACAGACTTTATCATTAAATTAGACAGCTGTAATGTACAGTTTGGGAGCTTGCGTTGATGTTGTCACTGTTTTTTTACTTTTTAATAAAGAAAATTGAATCTTAACATAGACATGTAAACACCTCTGTTCATTTCATGGCAGCTTTTGGGGTATTGTGATGCATTAAAATTGTTGGGAGGATTTTATCATTTTTGGATTCTTCCTTACCTTGCTTGCTGCATTTGAACTTTTTTTCTGATATAGCCTGGAGATATGGTGGTTAACTTTAAGGACTACAATTAGCGTGTCTTTATTTTTCAGTCCAAGGGTTAGATTTAGTGGAGTGGAGTGGTCACAAAGTTTCACTTGTTTCACTCACTTTGTATGGGGGTACTGTATAAATACACAGAGTAGGACGCAAGCACCAATCCCTGTGGTGAATTGCATACATGTTACCATGGTTACCAAATGATCTTGTACAACTGTAGGCTACAGATCACTTACAGATCCAGAGATCGCTTTGTTGACAGTTCACAATCAGCTGGTGGATTTATTAGTTCTTAACTATATCTACTTTCAGAAAATCCTGTGGGTATTTCGTTTTTGCTTTCAATCCTCGAATAAACCACACCTGGAAGCCGACCAGATTTTCAGGCAGTCTTGGTCCGGTGGTTTAGTCAGCACCAGAGTTCCATTGACTGCTTTCACACCAGCCCAAATAAACCATAATTAACAGCAAACGCTCCAGAGTTGGTTTAAAACAACTGCATTGTCTGCGAAAGCACTATAGAAATAGCCTGGTTGACAACAGACCTTTCTCAGTTGTAACTGAGAGTGGGTCTGGGGAACGTTCATTCACAGCTCAAAT
Source organism: Perca fluviatilis (assembly GCF_010015445.1). Classification (NCBI taxonomy): domain Eukaryota; kingdom Metazoa; phylum Chordata; class Actinopteri; order Perciformes; family Percidae; genus Perca; species Perca fluviatilis. The sequence goes on along the minus strand of NC_053127.1, from coordinate 10,021,139 downwards.
GCCTCTGGGCGCAATTGGATAGTTCTTCAACCAATCAGACCAACGATCCGGGTGACCTAGCAGGGACAGCGGCATCAACGGGTTGCTGCGCTTCAATGTTGAATGTAAACAAAAAGCTGCTCGCCGTCGCTGCGCTATCGTCATGGTGTAAAGCCCGCCTCAACGGTTGTGACTGGTGCCTCGATTTGGAAAAATTGGAAATGGGCTTAAATGGGCTCTTGGCCAGACTGACTTGCAGAACAAATCTCAAATTTGCCAGAAGTCCGTCAGGGTTTTCCCAGGCTACTATAGAAATAGAATGAGAGTAGAACGGACATTGAACTGTTTCCCCTTGGTCATTTGACTAGTTTAAAAGAAATGGCGCTCAGCACTGTGCATCGACTATAGAAATAGAATGACTTAGCCAACTACAACAGTCACATTTCTTTGCAACGGCACACATAAAAATGTCCGCCCTTCTGACCATCCAGCTATGTTGATTTGAATGGAAATGTCCATCCTACTCTTATTCTATTTTCATGGAAAGCACTCTAAAAGCAAATGACTGTTCTATAATTCACTTGACCAGAACCAGATGCTTAATTTCACTACTGTATGATTGAACATGCTGCCGCCCCTGCTGCTCGTCTGATTTCCTACATGGGAGTGTGTGTCTATACATGCATGCCCTCCTCCCAGCTTCTGTTAAAGTAAATGGTCGACTACAGGTGTGTGTGTGTGTGTGTGTGTGTGTGTGTGTGTGAGTGAGTGTGTGCGGTGGTGGCGGTGTAGCAGCAGGAGGTGTTGTGTGTGTGGTGGTGGGAGGTCTGGAACGTAATGGGAAAATCAGCTTCTGACAGCTCAGCCACAACATCCTGTCTTCCCATTAGCAAGGCGAAGGTTCGGCATGATTTGCTGTTGAATTACAGTCAACATTAGTAGTGTGGGAGCCACCGACACATCAAAGTCATTAAAAGACTAGCTCTAAAAGGATGGAGGCCTTCTGTGGTTTTAATGGCGGCGTTTTTTTTTTACTTTGTGCAAGGCTTTTAGTTGCCCACATGTTGCATTACTGTGTTTATCTTTGTCTTTCTCTCACCATGGGGGGATGTGTGGGTGGTAAAGAGAGGGGCGCCTTGCATCCCTCATCATGGGATTTTGTTGTTTGGGCCCGGGGAGAGAGACGTACAAAAAGCCTGCAACAATTACCAGAAAATTCATGCAATTGTGTATAATGTATTGTACAAACGTGAGCAAGAATGTGGCTTAAAGTAAAATGATTGCTCTTATCGATGGTCTTTTATGTGTCCTGTAGTTGATCTGATTATAAACACATTTGCATGCACGCACACACACGTCTTGCTTCGGATTTTAATACTCCACTTTTAATCCTAAACCATCATAAAATTGAAACACTTTGTCAAAATATGTTGAAGTTGTTCATCCCTTTGCTTAGCAATATAATTAATCCTGATTCTGATCTTAGCACTAAACCTAAATCCTTTTGCTTAACTGCAGACTAATTCTTAAAGCAGGAAAATGTCTTCAATTCAAAGATGTATGTGTCATACTGATTCTCACAAAGATCGAACCAGAAGAATATACACACACAGAGGCTTACACTACACTTAGTATAGACTAACAGCTGTAATATAGCGGGTGGCAGTAAGCTCTTTACTGGTTTTCAACTGTACCTCTGTTGTTTTATTGCACTCATTATTAGCACAGCAAGTCGCTCTGCTGTAAATAACATCCATTCAGCTGGTGTCCGTCAGCCATTGAGAGTCCCTTTTCCCCCGCTACATAAAAAAAAAAGCCTTTTCACTCTGCTAATTCCCTCTGACGATAACAGCCAAATAATTTCTCTGCAGACTCAGGGTCTACCAAAAGTGATAGTGAAGTAATTTTGGCCAGAGGAGAATGAGCACATTAGACTGTAATGCCCTGCTCAGAGAGAAAATGTTACTGGCATCAACAGTACACAAGCATGTGAAGCCAATGCTTATGAGGCTGAGGGAAAACCATGGGTACATAGAAGAACGATGCTTCAATAGAAAGCCAAAGAAATAAAGAAAGCTGGTAGAAGTAGGTGGAGGCAGGTCAAAGGATTACCCAATAGTCTAAATGTTGTTCCAAGGCCCTCTTCACACTGCCGGGTTTTAACTTTAACACTCAATCCCTTTCTTACATTTTTGTCTGAAAGTGGTCAGAACCAGTCTTCAAAATACACAATGTAAAATGTGTATGTAAATGCAGAATGTAAACTCCTCTTTAGGTCATTGAAATAACTTAACAATACAGAGAGAGACACACACAATACTGAGGACATGACCTCCTCTTTGGTAGCGAAAATAGCACTGTGTTAAAATCATCTCGTGGAGCTTCTTTGGTGTTGGTGTGCTGCTTCAGGCACTGGTGAAAAGATGAAATATAATGCAGTTTGAGTAATTATGATAATGATAATGAATAAGCACGCTTATCAGAGCCCAAAACAATTTTCCTGCATTGTTTATCTATTATTCTTATTGCCGCCTCAGGACCCCATTTTTCTGGATCCCATGTGCAGGGCAGAAAGGCAACAAAGTGGACAGAGCGAAGCTACAAGCTTTTGGTATTGGCCATATCCACAGTGGAGTTGGAAACAGAGAGAGATTAAAAGTATACTGCACCCATAATGAAACTAGGATTGGGCATCGAGAACCGGTTCCAACTTGGAATCGTTTTAAAAATTACGATTCCAATGGAATCGTTTTTTTTTTTTATTGGAACCGTTTGGAATCGAAAATTTGGTTTCGCATCTGTGGTTCTAAATTTAACACACACAGGTTTTGGTTTCAGTAGCGGCTGCCGTGCTTCCAGGTACTTGTTGTGTTGCGGTGATGGAGCACAGTAAGCCGCGCTCTAAAGTGTGGCTTTATTTTACGTCGAAAACCCCCGGTAAAACTGTAAATCACCACTGAATTAAAATAAAAGTTTCCTCTTATCTGTGAAATAAGCATGTGACACACCCAAAATAATTGAAATTGAGAATCAATAAGAACCGGAATTGAAAGGAAGAATCGGAATTGGAATCAGAATTGTTAAAATCAAAACGATGCCCAACCCTAATTAAAACACACTTATTTAAAAGATAGTCTGCATACCTTGGATTTTGCTAATGGCTTCAGCATTTAGTGTGCTACAGCTGCTAGCAATGAGCACCAGTGCCAAAAACTCACCAATGTTGTAAATATCATCAGTCTACATATAAATGATGCTGGTGTTTAGGATCATGGGACAATCTCTAAGAAAAAAAAGCAGATATAGAGATAGAAGTAGAAAGAGAGATAGTGATTTGATGGAGGGTCAGTGTTAGACCAGCGTACCATAGACGTAGAGGATGTAGTCGTCGAAAGACTCCCCGACTGTGTTGGAGGCCACACAGCGGTAGGTTCCGTTGTAGGACTTGTTTAGGTTTTCGATGTAAAGATCACCGCCGGTGATGACGGCATGGGATGGCACATCGTCATCTACTTTCACCCAGTTCACCCGCTGTGGCCTGAAATAAATAAATAAAAAAAACAGAGCATCAGTAGGATCCCATGGATAGGACAGGCATTCAAACACTGAGAATGAAAGTGAAAGATGATGTGATACTTTTAGTCACCCAATTAAAAGTCTAAAGAACTGCCCTATATCTGCAATGTTCATTACACCCCATAGCACAAAACTGTAAAGTGAAAAACACATGGATAATTTTTGCTATTCTTAGCCCACTACCACTAATGAAGGCTAAAATGTAAAATTCGATAAATGGTGATAAGCTTTCTTCCTCTGGGAAAAATGGACGTCCTCAGCACGTGTTGCGCCAATTTTGTAATTACATCACACAATATCCTGTGTTTGAGGAAATTGTATCATAAGGGTGGCACAAGAGAAAAGTTGATCAAAATCAATTGGAGTAACCTTACTTTTAATATCAATATACAACTTCTTGATGTAAAAAACACAAAATTTCTTTTACCCTTGTCATAACGTCATGTTTGTGTATTGTTTATCTAAGTATGACTCCCATTTGATGTATGTAAATGGGCTGTATTTATATAGCGCTTTTCTCGTCTTAACCACTACTCAAAGTGCTTTTACATTCACCATTCACACACATGCATACAATGTGGCGGAGGCTGCCGTACAAGGTGCCACCTGCTCATCAGATAACACACACACATTTACACTCCGATGGCGCAGCATCGGGAGCTATTCAGGATTCAGGGTCAGATGTACGTACATTTCTGAATGTAGCGTTATCAGCGCCATGGCCAACCAGCAGAAAGCACATGCTGTGATACTTCAGCTCACGTCCTATTTACCAAACCTGTAATCAGCGCCTTTCTCCGCCCACTATACCTAAATTGCGCGCATCTTTCTATCACCAAGTCAGTCAAAACAGCGAAAACAAAGATTTAGCGATAACAAAGTTGATCTGCTTGTTCATGAGGTAACAGCTTGAGGCGTGTTATTTGGGCATTAGTGGTGGGGAAATGTATGTATTGACTAGTGCGCTGTAGCAAAGCGTTAAGTACTGGTGCTATGATACGGCTGATCCCGATGCCAATATTTGTAACGTAGCGAGGAGTTTAACAACTGCTGGAATGGAATGTGAACGCTGAGTCGGCGGATTCAATGTCATCTTTGATTTCTTCCAGTAACTGTAATATTGCATGGCTGCATAATCTGTAACGCCTAATGATTTTGTGTTCACTCAACTGAAAAAGTGTGATCCTTGTGGCAAAAATCCTTTCAGCTCGTCTCCTCGGCCTATGTCTTCGTCTTGCTCGGATTACTGCTGCCATTTCACCAGGAGGCATATGGGAGGAAACCCGCTTGCGGCTGGTTTACACCTGCTATTAAGAGGCGGAGAATTTTCACCGCAAAATAGAGGAGCGCTTTCACGGGCGGTTTTTGTACATACCGCGGAATACATAATTAGGCGCACTTTACGCAAAAGCGAGAGAGACACATCAGGGACCCCCTAATACATATATTGTATAAAATGAAGTTGCATATTAAACTGGGCCTTTCAATAATATGTAGGGCGGCCTAAAGCCTTTATACATACCTTTTTAGTGCATTGAATACTAAGCTATTAAAATAATAATTATGGGCATGATTTGAGAATCAGCTTTTAATGTTAAACATACATTGAATCCTTAGGATGAATTGTATCTGTGGATTGCTATTTTAGTGACTACCTTACATACAGTACAGGCCAACAAGCCTAATATTCAGCAGGGCTTTTTCACAAATAGGCTGATTTTTTTTTATTTGCTAATAATATGTTGGTTTCATGTTAAGACATTTAAATCTTTCAGGAAATGAACAATAATTTGGTGGCCCCCCTGCAGTAACTCTGAGGATCTGTTGAAGATCTCTGCGTTAGTGCATTTGGCCCTCAGCGTCTTACCTAAGGACACATCAACATGGAACTGCAGGGCCAGGGATTGAACCACCAACCTTCCGAGCGACAGGCGACCGCTATATCACCTGAGCCACAGCCGTCCCTAAAGCATCTTGGCACTCAAATCTTGGGATGTCGGAGCATCCTTGAACCACCAAGAAGAGTTCTCTCTCTATCAGTGCTATAGACCTGTAATGTCATTCAGTCACAAATAAAATGGGGCTAGTCCCCTAATATAGTACACATCCGTTTGGGGTTCACTACATGATATCAATACATGAGAACGTTTCCCACATTTGTTAACAGTTGCCCAAAGATTACAGTCCTTAAAATTAACAAATAAACCTCCTTTATTTTTATAGATTTTTTTAAGCAATTGTTTACTGGTAAAAAAGACGAATCAAAGAGAGTAAGGACATGAAAAACAAGACTTATTAAAATGGCATTCCTCCCTTTGTGTACAGCTAAGAGCAACAATAACTGTGAAGCAGCTTTGTCTTGAAATTGCAGGCTTTCCACGCTCGTATACTAATGAGTGTTGCTGTGTAGGTGGGCGCCTACCGAGCGTCTGTATTTGTTCCATTTTCTACCTTGACTGAGGTTTATAGCAGGGTAACAGATTCCATTTTATTTTATTTTTTATGACAATGAGCTCAGAGCACCGAGGGTGAAGAGAAAAAACCCCAAGACAAAACACCTCTATTTTGCTGCCACAACTTCCAATGGCCACTGCCAGCTATTGTTATTTCCCCTGAGTGTGTGCTGATGCTTTCTCTTGTTGAATTTTGTTGTGGTGTTTTAACTTATTTCCCTCCATTTGAAACCATTTGGTGTGGAGGAGAGCAAGCAAATAGGAGAAGAGACAAAAAGATGATGTAAAAAATCTAGGAAAAGAAAAATGAAATAGCAGTTGGAGCTCAATAGCAAAAACAAACAAACCACAAGTGTATTTAATGGGGGTGGTGAACGGCTCGAAAGAGCGAGTGCCGTGTCTATTGCAAGTGCTCTCCAGATGAAATGAAATGTAAATAACTATTACATATATAAATATGATGGAGTGAAAGACATGACCTAGAACTAAATAGTTTCTATAGGTGGATGGGATGTTGTGAGAGGGCGTAAAGGGAATCCAGAGGAGGAAGCTAGACAGAGACGGACGAAAGAGGTAAGATGGGGCTGCAAGGAGAGAGGAAGGGCAGGCGTCTAGAATACAAATGTCTGCCTGGAGCCGAGGCCCCCCCGTGCTATCTGCTGGTAATGACTGCACAACTCTCAGCAGCTCTAATGAAAATGACTTCCAATTCCTGGCTCACTGTATTGATTGTGTTTTCATCTTTATAAAATGAATACGAGTAGTGAGCTTGTCTCTATGCCAAGTATGGAGACTGCGGGGGGCTGGTGGATAGAGGCAGTCTAAAGTACACAGTGTTTGGTTCGGTGTGTGTGTGTGTGTGTGTGTGTGTGTGTGCATGTTTTTCGACCCTTCAGAGAATCATAGAGAGTTTTAAGCACACACACAGAATACAAATATTTCTTGCTTTGATTTAGGGTTAAAAATTACATTTCAGATTAGTTTAAGTGTTAAAAAGGCCAGCCTCAATTTGACTCTTCCCTCCCCTCTTTTAAAGTGGTTTGTTCTGCCCCACTCTTAGAGTAGTATGTTCCATCCGCCCAAGCAGTTCACAAGATCTGGAGAGCTTTGATAGTTCCAGTAGTTAGTCCAGTAAAATAAAAAAAAGGGTCTTAAAACCTTTGTTTCTGACTGTTGTGCACATCCATTGAAGTTTTTACTTTAAGTCTCATATTAATATAGTTTTATGTATAATCATCAATATCTCATTTCCAGTTTTGCTAATGCTGGCCATGCTAATTGGGCCCACTTAACAGCAATTAAGTGTGTGCAGTGTTAGCTTCCATATGTGTCGAGCCTGTGCTTAATGTAATTACATTCAATGCACCTCTGTTCTGCTATTTCTCATTGTAAACACATTGTATTGCTACATTCATATGTAGTCTGTACAGTTTGTCAGTTAATATGCCTCTAGGTTAGTATTTGGTGAATTTAGCCTGTAGTAATGTTCTTAGTATCTTAATAAATAGCAAAAAATTGCCGGTGCAACACGGATGTCTTCTACTTGATGATTTTATTTCTTAAGGTGCATAACAATGACTAACGTTTCGATGCAAAGTTACATCTTCATCAGAGTCCTTGTTCTTAGTATCTTATTTGTGGGTTATCTAGTTAAATACATCTTTATTGGTAATAGCTGCCTAGCCGTCAACTATTCTCTTTAGTGGGATCATTTAGTGTGGTTAGCTGGCACCGTTGTGGTCTTGTGATCCCACCTTATGGCAGTGCTACCCGTAGCGTTTTTTCATTCACTTCTTTATAATGACTGCTTTAATGGTTTGTATTATGTTTCCTTACCCTGTATGTTGTTCCTCCCTTTTCAGAACCACACGCAAATAAATATTACCTACCTGACCAAGGTATGCATGTACACTCTAATAAGCCTCTTCTGTAATAAAAATTTCTTAACTGGAAATTCTGGACTATTTTGTGACTTGACCCTTGACTTTAGTGGTGGGTGGTGATTTCCGGGACCAAGTGTTGTGAGAAACCACAGTCAGCTAATCTTTTTTAATTAAGATTAAGGCCTAGTCCTGCATTGATCCTGTTTAGCAAACCCATAATCTCTGTTTACCCGCAAAGCTCAGTACTGGAACTGACCCGATAATGTACGACTTGTGACTCCAGTCATAACGATATAGGAGTATCTCAGAGTAACACAGTGATCCATGTAGCTTGGTGGGGGGGGGTTTCTGATTCCTAATTCATATCCCGTAAATCTTTTAATCTGGTAAGCAGCTTGAAAAGTGCTATATAAATACAATTATTATTATTATTATACAGCTACTCTAGTCTTAATGACTACTCATGCTGGCGTATCATCTGGAGCATTTAAGGGGTCAGTGTTTTGCCCAAGGACACGTCGACAAGTAGACTGCAGGGTCCACCGACCTTCCGATTGGTAGACAATCTCTCTACCACCTGAGCCACAGCCGCTCTCCCTTTTGTAACATTACTCGGGAGTGAAAAAGAGCTAACAGTGCTGGGGACAAACACAAGCTGTTTATGTATAGTGTGTAGCTGCATGCATTTTGGCAATGTTATTCTGTAGGAGTGATTTGAAAGGTTTTGATGGATGTTTTGATACTTTTTGCTCAATGAAACTGGGTTGCCATTAAAATCCATTGCAACTGTTGTGAATCCAAGCATACTGTAGCTGTATTCATCTAAAAACTTTTCAAAGCCACCTTTCAAGCCTATAGATGAGAGTTTGATGCCAAAAAGCTGGGTTTTTAAATGGGGTAAGCCTATTTCTTTAAGGTTGTCATTCATGGCCAATTTACTTATTTATAACACCAATTGCAATGCCATACCCGCAAGTTGGTCACATCACTTTCTGTTTCTGATGTAATATTCATAGCTCCAGCCTCATCTGATGATTATTTTGTCCCGATCAAATTTGAACTGCCTTGTCAACAAACTAATATGATACAGAACCAACTGCACTGATGTTTGAATAGCCTGAAACTCTCATTCCTTTACTCACCCCTGAGTGTTCTAATGGCTTCATTTGCACTCCATTACATCTCATATCACAGAACAACTGTCATCTAAGCAAAACAAGACCTTGGTTTACAGATGATACATGTGGAATTATAGCCTAATGAGTGTCAACCAAGAGCGTTCTGATCCTAAGGCCAGACATGTCACAGAACTGACTGATGATTGATTGACTCATTGTTGATGAGAACACTGGCCAAGGCCACTGTACGTTCATTTTTGACATCACTTGGATACTGGTCTTTGTGCTCAGCTCTGTGTTCAAAAATATGTTAACTTTGTTTACCATCTAACTTCTTCTGTGCACTCTCTCAGTCTCACACTGTCTCCCTAGATACCTTCAGAAAATTTGCACGAATAACACCCTGCCTATTCAACCGTCTTTCTGCTAAAATTCCTCCTGCTAGATATTAGGACCCAGTCTGCTCACTATCATTAGTGCCCCTTTCTGCTCTGTCCTCCCCCTTTAAAGGGGTGGTAATTAAACACCTGCTCAAAATATCACACAGTAATTCTGATGTGGTTCATAATTACAGGCCAGTTTCAAATCCACCCTTTAAAAATTCCTGAAAAAGAAAATAACAGCCATTCAATTAAGTAATTATGTATACTGAAATGGTCATTCAGAATATTCTGGCCTCAGGTCTTTCTTTTTTCAGTTTTTTTTTTTCTTCTCTGTGACATTTACTTGTATCAAGGCAACCCTCTTATCCATCAGCTTTACTCCAACTCCTCATTAGAGGAGATCTCCGCTCCCAGTGAGGGGACTGGTTCTAGAGCCAATGGTTCGTACAACCTTTCGTTCCCGTCTTCCCCACAGTGACATTTCACATTTCAAGCCAGCTTTCAATGCTAATTCAACAAAACTTAAACTTGATTTGACCCAATGTCTCGCTGATCTAACATTGACCCCAACCACCCTTTTCAGTTTGCATTTTAAATAAATGACTAAAAAGACGAGGGTCAAATCTATTCATATATAAGTTTTTATAGTACTACTAATGTTCCACATATGCTTACATCCCACAGTAGAACTGTGGGTGGTAAAATGTTAATGGTTTTCTATGGTTTCTGTCAGATTGCTGGAATTGTGAGTTGTAAATGTCTACATCCTCATGTTTTCTCAACTCTGCTTGCTGCTGCAAAAGTTATCTGCTCAACTGCAAACACAAAACAGCGACACTGTTCCACGTACCAGTGCAACAACACACTCATATGCACATGCACACTTAGGAATGAAGGTATTTAGATGAATATATAAATGTGCTTTTTCTACCCATGGCATATTTTTAACTGGTTACAATGTGTGTGTGTGTGTGTGTGTGTGTGTGTGTGTGTGTGTGTGTGTGTGTGTGTGTGTGTGTGTGTGTGTGTGTGTGTCTCACTGGGGTTTGCCTTTGGCCTGACACGTCAGTTCCAGGTTCTCTCCTTCCCTGGTCAAACCCTGAGGAAATTCTACCACGATCTTTACCTCTGGTTTGTCTGAAAGGAGAGAGAGAGAGACAGAGAGTCAAATTTTGAGACAACCTAACCAGTATTTTCCACCAGGCGCGTCTGCAGTGCGTTCCGGAGGCGCTGCTGGCCCCGCAAGCAATCTCAGCCACTCAAGTCAATGCTTGCTCCGCTCCGCCTTATGGCCGGGACACATATAGCCGACGGCCGACCGTTGACAGAAAACCTCGTCGATATGATCAGTCGCGTCCCCGAGGTCCAAAAAACTGCCACAGAACAGACCAAAAGCAACAGAGGGGAACGAATAACGGATACATCTCTATAACAGCAGGCGGCGCTAATCTGTATTGTTGCCCAAGAAATGAAAACCGGCAGCTGATTGGACGAACACGTCACATGGGTTTGTTTTCTCCGGAAATTGAAAGCCAGACTGTCATGGCGGCCGTTCAGAATACGATCTCATATTGTACTAAAATAGTTCACTGAAAGGTGTTTCTGAAAACATTTTAAGCGAGAAACAGGCCGTGCAGTTGCTGAATCTGTCTTCATTTCAGCTCAACAAAAGTCAGTTTAAAAGATTTTGAGAGACTGTAGTCACCTCATTCCGCACGTCATTTCCGGGTGAGTCCAGACTGCCCTGTCTCCGACTGAACATGTCAGGTCGGCCAAAATGAACGCCGACAGCCCCCCAGACGGACGACGGCACGGGACACACCGAACAGATTTGAGTCACTGACCTCGCCAGACTGTCCCACAGCCGATAATCGGCCTGATGTGTCCCGGCCTTTAGATACGCGTCAGGTCTATTTTCATGCGAGCCGAGGGCCGTGCGGACAGCCGGGCGGGAAGTGAAACAGCGAGAGTAACCCCCCCCTCCCAGAAAGAGAAAACAGTTTAGGAGTTTAATTATAGGAGTGCTTGGCGTAGAAGGTAGATACTAGCTTTATACACATGTGATTGTTCTGTAAAGTATTATTAAAAATATTCAAATCTGCGAGTCGGGCAGCAAGACGCTCCGCTTCTGAGACACTCCCGGTGTGGTATGGCGCGTGGTGGAGGACGGTACAAAACCGGAATGCAGCCGGAATACAGCATAGATACACCCAGTGAAAAATGTCTGTAACAGATAAGACACAATATACATTCTGGATCTACTTTCTACATCTACGTTCTATGATTGATTCCTATTTGCAGTCATGTTGTTAGGAACATACATTAACATGAGAAAAGAAAGACGTCAAGACATTTTTGACCGCCAAATATGTTCAAATCTTGTTTTTCAGTTCAGTTCTCACACAACCCAGTCTCCCACAAATTATGTCCACATGCAACAACTCTGCATCATCATTTATGTGCAGTGCACTTCAAATGATCAAACTTTCCCAAAGCGTTTGGCTGGACACATCCTAAGAGGTGCTGCAGCAAACAGTAAGCATTCATGTCACATCAGGACTGATATTAGGCACTGCTGTTGTTCAAGCAGAGCGACGCCATTGAGGGAATCATTAGCTGATTGGCATCAGCTTTTGCTCCTCCATCAGGCTACCTGCTGACTAGTAGCATCCAATCATAATCATAGAGGTGTACTGAACAGATATAAACCTATAGTGCGTAGTTTCTGTCTCCCCCATGAGGAATTCTGGGTAATGACAACAAAAATCTCGGCCCGTCCACATGATACAAGCCTTCGATGATCGCGCACCACCCCCAACCCTCCTCCAAGCAGTTGCTTGTAGACAAGGAGGACAATGAGGATTAAAACACATGATGGACTCATCAGAAGAGGTAATTATCTTCGCTAGATTTTCTGCGCGCAAAAGTCGCCGGATGACACCATCTTCTGTCATGCTGAGAAATACAGAGAGTTTTGAGGAGCTGATGGTTTTAATTAGCTTTGTATCAACTCATTTGGCGATGGCTTGAATGAAACGGACATCCATTAATATAAAAAAGTTAGGCACTAAAGCTTTAACCAGACTCCTCACATTATTACCCAGCTGATTTGATCAATAACATACAGCTGATATGATCATACCAGCTGTGGCTGGTGCTGTAGCTCCGCCCACTTTGTCCAGTTCTGCCGCTACTGCCTCACTTTGGTTAGATGTGAGGAGTAGCCTTCGTTTGCTAATGTTAGCAAATGCTTTATATGGAATCTATATTGATATAAACTTAAACTGTGGTTTTCCATCAGTGCTTTCACTTTTTTCACACAGAATAACACAGTACACCGCTCACAATGATAAAATAAATAGTCCCTACATAGGTTTAAGAAAGAAACACAACATTAAGTGCACAAACAACAACCATGACCTGCCCCAGCAGTGTTGAAGTGAAAGAGAAGGTCAGAAGTTGCTGAAAGGGACTTTTTATTCCCACTTTTTGATTACGATTGAGCTTCATGCTACACAAATTTTGATTGGTCTGGATGGATTTGACTTGACATTATATAAACAATAACACACATTCTTGGTGTTTTTCCTTTTACAGAACATCTACTTACTACTACTACTACTGTTGCCTTAACCTCAACCTGATCTTCCATTGCATCAAATAACTTATCAGCAGTGTTCTACCTTGGGCATAATATTGATGGAGTTTAAAATCAATCTAACACCAAAAAAAACAAGCCAATGCTTTGAGGAATGATAGATGTGGTGCAATGCAGAACCACAAGTAGCCCTGAGTTTGTCCAAAGACGTTACCTGATAGAGTTGCTACAAAAAAACAGAAGACATTGTTGACAAGCTGAGGCAACTGGGAAGAAAATGTAAGAATGTTGTTTTGACAACCAGTGGGGTACTTTGACAGTCGCTGCTGTGCTATTCCTTGCTACCATGGCGTTTTCTATTGTTCCCATTCCCTTGACTATTGCAGGTGTTATCAAAAGCCTTTTCTCATCTTGGTGTGAAAGATGATCCTTTATTCTGGACAAAAATGGAATGTTTTATTCAATCTATCATTTGGGTAAGGGAGTGAATTCAGTGTTATCATGTACTGAAACTAAAACTGAGACAAAACAAGCAAAACAAAAGTTCTGCTCCAACTTATGCCTTTTAAGGTACCCCACTATAAGAAAATCATAAATGAGGGGAAGGCGGAGAACAGGTAGCCTTCTTTTCACCAAATTTATCAGGGTTTGGTATCATACTTATACAGTATCATCATTGTTTCACGAGCAGGGCTATCTAAAATGATTGCCAACACCTTTGGCAATACATCAATTAACCTGAAGACCACACTTGAATACTTTCAGCACATTATGACAATTACTCAAAAAAATGTAAAGTTTTCCTACATTAGATGCTGTAGATATGTACCTCTAGAGTCACCGCACACCAGATTGATTGCTGAGTCACAATGGTGTAATTACAGTTTTCCGATTGTGATGTAAATTATTCTTGTTCTTTTCCCAGTTTTATAGCCTAAATGCCCAGCGTGCATTTTTAATCAGCCTGTAGACAGAGGGTCTGAGTTATGGTTTTCAAAGCCGGCTGTAAAGTTTCACACTGCTGTCCGACCTTCTCGGCAACAAACAGCACACGTCTGGCCATCCATCTGTCTAAATCACACCCTGTCAGTGGCCGGCTCTCAGTCTTGGTGATGGACAGCAGATGGGCAAAAAGCCAAATCTTCTGCTCAGTGGGCATGCACGGGTTTAGACAGCAACCCTTTGGTTTTGTTTCCACTAAAGGCACTACATGGCATCCTGCAACTTTTTCTTTGCTCACAACGTCATCTGACCTTGTCATCTCGGAGCCATAAATATGAAGGACGCCAGGCATCTGTAAGTTGTTTTGATAGCCTCAAGTAGTTATGTCGGAGCTTTCTTGTCTCTGCTTGATGGAAAAACACACACTGCACTGCCAGATCCGGATACTGCCACTTCAGTGGAAATGAAATAGTGTCTACAGTATGCAAAAGGGCCGCTATCATTATGCTAACTGAATTATTTGCTTTATTGTGTGCCTCACCTCATAAGCACTCAAGACGGCACTATCCATCTCCCCGCAGCCGGCTGACCTTAAGGGAAAACCAACCAGGCAACGGAGCAAAAACAGCTTGCTTTTTGCTTATACACATAAACATTACAGGCTTATTTAATTATGCTATCCCCTGACAATGGCCTTTTGCTGTTTCTTACTACACAATGCACTCCATTACGCTCACAAATTGCCCACACAGTGAGTGATTGAAATGTAAATCACCTAGTCTATCAGTTTAATATATAATCAGTAAACAAACACAGTCTGTCACTGTGTAGTAATGTGAAAAAAGTATGCTTTCATGTATTAATAATTTCCTTGAAAGGAACCGATATGTAACTGGATTATTAGAGAAAGGTTTTTAGGACCATGTAGTTTAATTTGATCCTAATTATAGGGAAAATGGAGACTGTGGATTTTTAGGAATCCCGAACCATTCAGAACATTAGGCCTACAGTCATATTCACATACAGTCACAGGACATATAATTACAAATTACAGATATTTGAAATCACCAACCTTCATCCTGGACTTTACATCTGCCCATTGCATATGCTATATATTATTTGCAAATGTTGCACAGACCCATTCAGCTTGTTTTATCTTATGTAACAGTTATTTTGTATAGATATATTTGTTTCTCTATATGTACTGTTTATTTCAAAATAATGTTTAATGTGTTTGTTTGTCTGTTTATGTATGCAACGTTCATCAAGGCAAATTCCACATAAGTGTACTTATTTTGGCAATAAAACCTTTTCTGATTTCAAATGTAATATAAAACAGTATGGCCGAGTTATCAGGGAGAAGGTGCAGTGCAGGACTGACTGGGCCTGTTTGTTGCCTATTACAGTATGCACAGAGCATGACAGCAGCAGCCCCTGCATGAAGCAGTGAGGCGCTTAGCCGGGGGGGGGGGGTCCATGTGAGCTCCCTGTTATCAGAGGCCAACAAAATGCCATGCTGCCTCTGTAGATGAGTTGATCTCCTCTTCTCGCTCTCCCACGGAAAGGTCAGATAGCTACAGAAGAGGTTTAATTTTCTAACAGAATGCTAGGTCATGCCAGAGGCCAAATAAATAAGGTTACTACGACATACAATACTATTACTATATAATGTGATACAAATTTGATCATTTTGCATCAAAGAAAAGATCTAAAGCCCCACATTACAAATGCCTAGCATTTTAATTACTTGTCACATGGCAGAGGTACATAGCATTTGATTGGGTTTACTTATTTTCACAACACTTCTGGGTCCAGATGTACAAAACACATGAATTGGTATTTCTAAAAGTATAATACCTATAACCGTTATATTTCATCAAATGAAGCTCAGCGTAAATTCTTTCAGGAAGACTTCAACAACTTCTATCACCTCTCTCTCTTCCTAAACCTTTTCAGCTGGTTAGAGGCGTTCACTTTTCAGTACACCAATCAGAACTGGCCACGAAATTCATGATAGGGGTGTTATCAGGAGTAACCAGCGTATGAGCGGGTCAGTCATGCGCACAACCTGGGTAGACACATGCACTCACATTCGCTAACATGAACGTTCAGCCGGCCAGGCTACCAAAACAAACACACAAAGAGGGAGTGTGACTTCACTCTCTGCTCAGTACGCCATTACTCCACTATATATTTAGTAAATAGTTTACTGCTATTTTAATGTTCTGCTTGTCGTATATTGCACATTTACATTTCTGCCTTTGTGCATACTCAAGATTTTAATTCCTGACCTTACTCATAGTTCTCTGCACCTGGTCAGTGTACAGTTATAATCCAAAACATCTTGGCTGTAGGGACAGTAAACTAAAAACAGGAACTAACTATGGCTCACAGTTTTGCCCCAACTAGCAGTACACTATCAGACAACATGTCACTGCAGGGTACTGCTTTAAAGGTCCTATGACATGGTGCTTTTTGGATGCTTTTATATAGACCTTAGTGGTCCCCTAATACTGTATCTGAAGTCTCTTTTATATAGACCTTAGTGGTCCCCTAATACTGTATCTGAAGTCTCTTTTATATAGACCTTAGTGGTCCCCTAATACTGTATCTGAAGTCTCTTTTATATAGACCTTAGTGGTCCCCTAATACTGTATCTGAAGTCTCTTTTATATAGACCTTAGTGGTCCCCTAATACTGTATCTGAAGTCTCTTTTATATAGGCCTTAGTGGTCCCCTAATACTGTATCTGAAGTATCTTTTATATAGACCTTAGTGGTCCCCTAATACTGTATCTGAAGTCTCTTTTATATAGACCTTAGTGGTCCCCTAATACTGTATCTGAAGTCTCTTTTATATAGGCCTTAGTGGTCCCTTAATACTGTATCTGAAGTCTCTTTTATATAGACCTTAGTGGTCCCCTAATACTGTATCTGAAGTCTCTTTTATATAGGCCTTAGTGGTCCCCTAATACTGTATCTGAAGTCTCTTTTATATAGGCCTTAGTGGTCCCCTAATACTGTATCTGAAGTCTCTTTTATATAGACCTTAGTGGTCCCCTAATATTGTATCTGAAGTCTCTTTCCAGAAATTCAGCCTTGGTGCAGAATTACAGCCACTACAAGCCAGTCCCACAATGAGCTTTCCTTAATATGTGCCATTTCTATTTCTGTAGCTTTAAATACTATTGAGGAGGAGAGAGGCGGGGAAAGGTGGAGGGTGGGGGTATGTCCTTGACCAACTGCCATGTTTCGCTCGTTTGCAAGCCATGAAGTCTTTCTCTTTCTCACGGGTGGGCCAAATTCTCTGGGCGGGCAAA
Organism: Perca fluviatilis; assembly: GCF_010015445.1. NCBI lineage: Eukaryota > Metazoa > Chordata > Actinopteri > Perciformes > Percidae > Perca > Perca fluviatilis. The sequence goes on along the minus strand of NC_053127.1, from coordinate 10,003,888 downwards.
GCAGAGAAAGGGGAGGTAACCTTTCCCCTTATGACGACAAAAGGGAAGATTCCAGATCGGCCCATCTGAGCTTTCATTTTCTCAAAGGCAGAGAAGGATACCCAGGGCTCGGTTTACACCTATCACCATTCCCAGCAACTGGGGGACCATAGGCAGGCTGGGAAAAGTGACATTTTCATGCCATGGGACCTTTAACATATTTGTGGCCCCAAATGACAGACAGTACTGTAAATATGAAGACAATACAAAAAACAGAAAGATATCTTGTAATATATAGCCAACATCAACCCAGTCAGTTTATGATGCTTCATAATGATGGGTTAAAGGGTTAAAAAATGCAAAAAGAAAATTACTTTTTTTAACAGAAGTGCAAAGGTAACCCGATACATCAACCTTACATTAGAAGATTTATTTGGAAGGTGTTCCTATTTATACGCACAGTATTTTCACTTTTTATTTATCATGCACTGAAATCATTTCACTTTAATGACATTGCCACACTCCAAAGTTTCAGTAGTGGGAACATGTGGGAAATTGATGTCATTTAATTAGTGGAGATGGAACAGTCTACTCTATTGCAGTCCAATGTTCCCCCTTTATTCATGTGCATGGAGATGATCTTCCTTCAATGACACTGCAATACATGTCATACACCAAAGTTTTAGTTGGGGAAAAGTAGCAAATTTATGCCATTTAATTAGTGGAGATGGAACACTCCTCTCTATCGCCGTCCAATTTTCAGAATAAGCTGATGAGACACTTGAAAAGAATTTAAAAAAAATTGCATAATGCAGCTTAACTATCCATGCCGATTTCTAATTTATTAGCGAGCTGAAGTACTTACACTGGACCTCCAGGTATTTCTGTGCTTGGAAGTCCTTGACTGCAGGGTGGTCTACGATGCAAGCCACTGGTACACCATCGTCCTCCTTACTAACAATGAATGTCAGCCGGCTGGTTACTGTGTACATCTTGTCGTAGGTCAGCTCAACTCTGGGCTTGCCTATGGGAAACATTAAACATCAACATAAGTTAAACACAGCAATACATGTGCATTTTGGGATTTCACTTAAAATATGAATGAGGCTCACATGGAAAGTCCATAAACCTCACTTCACTCACTGTGGTCTGGCAGGACCCAGTTAGGTAAAGGACTAAATTCCTTAGTAAGCATAGCCTGAAAGCTAATTAGTTTCAAACAGAAAAAATGTACGTATACAGTATTTACTTCTTCACCGCAAGTACTCCTCAACCTAATTTGAGAATGGAGGCCGTACCAGAAACATTATAGTTGTCTCTGTGCATCCATAGCCATTTATCCTTTGCAAGCTTGATTGCAGGGGTTTGGTGCCTATTCCAGCTCACACTGGATGGTGGGGTACACCCTGGACAGGTTATCGGTCTATCACAGGTTAACACATACAAACATACAGACTGACAACCACACACACATACAATTTAGAGGCTCCAATTAACCTGACATGCATGTCTTTTAACTGTGGGAGGAAACCATAGCATGTGGAGAGTCCCCATCCAGCGGAAGGACTTGAAGCCACAACTCTCCTTGATGTGAGGCAACAGTGCTTACAACTGCACAAACAGTATCCTATTTTCTTGCAGTTTTGGAATTTTGATCTAAAAGTCTAATTTAAACACAGTACTGCTTGCTGTCTTATCACTTGAATGAATTATCATAGTTTGCTGGCTGGTTGGCTTCTTCCAATGTGTTTTCCACTCTAAAGTCATATAATGAAAACTGAGCTCCAGAGGTTAAGGCTGGCTTTTTCTGAAAGAATAATAATAATTGTATTCCAAAAATCTTTTGAAAATAGAACCAAAAATTATAAAAGCTCATATTTGTGCTGAACTTTATGGATCCTTGGTTCCTGTGGGGGTACTCTGTGAACAGCTTATTTGGTTGGTTGGTTTGGTTGGTTAAGCGTTTGGTGGGGCTTGCTATGGACGAAGTAAACACGGCAATACACTTGTAAGAGCAAATGAGGTTTAACCATGTATCCAGCTAATTTAAATAGCTCACGTTACTGTATTGTGTAAACAGTTAACTTCTAAATATTGTATTTGGCGTTTTCTTTTGCTGGGTGCAAAACAACTTCCTCCCCAACGCTATTTTGCAGATCCACCGTCGCTGCGTCCAGAGCTCAGCGCCGCTCAAGACAATTGTGATTGGTTTAAAGAAATGCAAACAACCCAGAGGATGTTTTTCTCCTATCCCACAGATGTGTGGTGTAGTCAGACATTACTCCACAGCGCTTTGGAGATAGGTCTGGCAATGTGTGACTAGGGGCTACTGTGTGACTGTGAATCACACATTAGGATTTACTTTATGAAGCCAGATTTATTGTGTGGCTACTATTTATGCGGCACTGCCAGATCTGACGCCTGCAAAGTAACCCTCCTCTGATTAGTGGCTGCTCTGTAATATCACACAGACAATATGTTCTCAAAAGCAATGAAGAGACTACCTCATCACGGTCATACAAAATAAGAGGGATAGCTGCAGACAGCCATGCACGGCAGAGTCACAAAGAGAGATTGATTATTTTTACCCCATTGTCCTACTTCCTAACAGTCTGTTGTACAACTGTGTGTGTTTGTGTCCCATCAATAAAACAAATACTGGAAGCAAAACAAGTGAAAGAGCCTGCCAAGAGAAATGCTACGGGAGACAATCTGTCTTAATGTGAACAATTGCATCCATCAGTATATATTTTAGCTGTAAAATGTGTTCTAAGAGCACATGCTACCCACCCCTGTACTGCTGCACAGCTGCTGTGGTGATACAACAGCTGTCTCTTTGGATGCTGGGAAAGCAAACCTGTGTGATGTGCCTGGTGTAAAGGAACAGGTTGACATGAATAAATGCCACTAGAGGCTTTAGATTCATGAAAGCACCTGAAACAGGAACCTGATGGGTCTGCTTAAATCAAAATGTCTTGGGATGCATGAAACAGCGGTGGAGAGACGTCTTTATTTAAGTCCCGGGTCGCTGGATCTCTTGCTTTACAGCTCAGGGATTCATTGTAAAGTTATTACACTTACCTAGTAAAGTGTCTATGGGTTTGAAACCTGCACAAAGTCAATGTGGTTGAGAAGATAAGTAGAACGCTACCTTAATTTCTGCCCCTCCTTTTTCTTTAACCAACGACTGCTACTGCTATTGTGTGAAATATTGGAAGTGACAAAAATGGGAACTACAGTTTGAGGTGAATTAGTTTTTTTTTGTTTTCTCCTCGCCGGGATGGAGGTATCTTCACATGACCAAAGAGCAGCCACTAGCTCACCATCCATGTGTTTTTTTTTGCTGGGTAAGGATAAAACAAATCCTGCTGTGCACTGTAGAGCAAAATATGTGGCTGGTTCCCATTCCTTGAGGAAGGCAAGAGAGGACAGAGTAGTCTCATAAGATAGACATCTGACAGAACTCCAAAAATGCTGCATCAAATATTATTATATTAATATTATTAGCGCCGCCCATGACGATTGTGATTGGTTTAAAAAAACGCCAATAAACCAGAGTGTGTTTTCCCCCCCATCCCGGAATGCTGTGTGGACTAGCCAGACCCTCCTCCGCAGGGCTGTGGAGGAAGGTCTGGCAAAGCGAGACTACTAACACGCTAGCCAGGGACATGCTAGCACAAGCTAGGTAGCCTGGTCGCTGGGCAAAAAGTAAGCACAATTCATTCTAAGTGATGCATTTATGCCATCAACTCTCTCATACTACTACCACACTGTATAGTGTAAGATACTCTGTTAAGTAAAAGTCATGCATTGAAAATATTACTTACGTAAAAGTATGTAGTAAGGAAAATGTACTTACATTTTAAATTTTAACTAAAAGTAAAATTATTTTGCAGAAAAATGAACCCTGTGACTGTTATACTGTTATATCATTATATTATTATTACTATGCATTAATGTAGAAACAGATCTCTACTGTTTTTTAGTTGGTTGAGCTGGAGCTCATTTTGAACTATTAAATAATGATTATTTTCATTATGGATTCATTTGCTGAATATATTTAAATGATATATTGTTTGATTTGCAAAAAAAAAAGAAATAAATAAAAATCCAAAAATAGTGATACATTTTTTTGCTATTACAACATTGTTCTGTCCAACCAACAGTCCAAACCTAAAAAATAAATGTATATTATTAAAACAATTTAAAAGAAAATCCTCAAATCTTCTGTCTGTGAAGCTGGAAACATAATAATAATAATAATAATAATAATAAATTGAATTTATATAGCGCTTTTCATGGACTCAAAGTCGCTTTACAGGGCAGGGTAGATTATAAAAACATAACAAAACAAAACGAGCAAACAAAACAAGTAGAACAAAACAAGATACAGATGAAAAAGGGAGGGGGGCAGGTGGACTATGGGTAGGCTGAGGTGAAGAGATGGAAACATGACAGTGAAATTCTTTTGCATGCTAAATGACTTAAAAATAGTTGACAGTTAATTTTCTGTCAGTTGACTAATTGTTTCAGCTGTACTTGTATAAACTATCATACAGTTTAGTTTAAAAAAAAAAGGTGATATTTTATAAGCCCTTCGAGTGTTATTTTCTGATGAAATCTTAACTTGTAAAGTAACTTAAGCTGTCAAATAAATGTAGTGGAGGACAAAGTGGCATGAAAAGAAAATACCTAACAGTGGTTGGTCAATAGTGCAAATCTACTAGTACAGCTCTGGGTTATATATATATATATAAAAAAAGATTAATACTTAATAAAGTGCTTACCAATCATTAATGTGCCCTTGTCTGATTTTCCAATTATTCTTTTTCTATTAAACTATCAAGTAGGTGACAATTATGTGACTTTAACAGAACTAGAAAAGCTGCTATATAGTGAATTAGTGATGACTTAGTGAAAGCTCTTTATTTGAAAAAGGTCATGCTGTGTTAAGCACCAAGAACTTTCTGAGAGACTGACTTTGGAGTGCGGCCTAGAGATGAACGTCACTGAAAGGCAGTGGAAGTTCAAGTGGCACTTTAAGTGTTTTGTCGATGCTAAAATGCAATCTCAGTTGGCCCTTTTTTTCCCTGTGCCTCCGCTACGTTTCACTTCTTTAACTGTTATAGTTTAACCACATTCTTCTGGAGCAGTAAGTGAGTCGTGTCTAGTTAATAAAATGTATGTGTCTACAGTCGCTTCAGTATGCCGAAAATATTCTTTTATCCACTTGTAGAGTCGTCCTGCTGGGCAATAGCGCGGTAATTGAAATCACCCTGCAGTTGTCTCATAAGACTTGAGGCTAATGGCTGTTTCGGTCCATGTCAGTCAATAAAGTGCCCTACCTACTGGCTTTTCTTTTTATACCTTCTTCTTTTCTTTCATCTTAAAATAGCAGAAATGAATGACCTGCACTGCTACAACTCCCTCTTTTCGTGACTTTCACTGCAGTGTAAGATATGCATGAGATGTATGAGTGCCAGGGCATATGTTGATAAATCACTAAACAACAGGATAATAGTAAAAGAAAAGATAAGGTATAACAGTGAGATAATGACTCTGTGCATATTAGGAGAGATGGTTAGATTTACATTGGCAAGCATGACAATCGCAACCTTTAAATGATATTTAAGAGAGCCTGATTATCCCTCAAGGTAATTAAGTTAAATTCTGGGGACGTTTAATTAGAAATAAGTCTGCCAGGCAAGAAGCCACAGCCGGAGGTAATTTAAGTAATTCTGTCCTAGTGTCAGAACTCTGGCACCCTCAGCCATTCTTATTCCTGCCATCTTCCATTTCCTTGCACGCCTTTGTCTTACACATTTTCGGCACCAGCAGAGCAATACCAAGTTTCGTTTTCACAACATGGCTAGTAGTGTCAGTTAAGTTGTACTTGCAAAGACTAAATGAAACAGGATGGATTTTAGAAATGGGCCCGCCATTGTTTTAGGCTGTTTCAGCTGAAGTAGTAGCACCTTTTCTCCTGTGGCGAAAATGGATTAAAAAGCAAATGGCATGCTCCAAATGCCGTCTTGTAATAGGTGAGCCTTTAAGTACCACTGAGTATTGTGTTATGGCAAAAAAAATTTTGCCTCTATCAATTGTCGAACTTTAAAGAGTGCCAAGCCTATTCTGTAAATGGCAACGCATTCCCAACGCATTTGAGACAACAGCATGGACGAGGGGTTGAGTTTTCTTTTTTTTGTTATACAAATAATAATCTTTGTGTAATTCAATAAAACAAGCACATGAGCATTGTTTCAAAGTTCAGTTAGCGAGCTGGAGGAAAATATAAACTAAAAAATAAAGTTAAAGCACACTGAAAAATAAAAACATGCTGGATAGAGATAGTTTTGTTGGGAGACACTGTGGCAAGATCCCATTTAAAGGAGATGCTGTGCCTCCTTAATAGTGTATCAGTATTTCACAGTGACTAGTCACTGCATCCACTTGGCCTGCGACCACACACACCATTAGTCCGTGTGCTTCCCGTGTTACTGTCAGCTTTCTGCAAGTTTTTTAAACATCATTTGGTAATCATTCTAAGGAATTAAATTAATGAACATAGCTAGATTTCTGTTGATATTTATTGGCCATATATTCATTTAACCCAAGTTTCTAACATGTTTTACATGTGCATGAAAAAGAATAAGTGAAAGTATCACTGTGACTGTCACTGTGTCTCATGGTAGGATAATAGGAAACATTACATGTTGTGGTAGATCCTGGTGTCCGAAATATTTAAATATAAAGCTGGACTGAATCTGAAACTGACAGTTAACTTAAAGGATATTCACTTCCAGAAGTCTAAAATGAGTCTGTTTCTATAGATTCCCTAAAGAGCATTTGCACAATTAAGATACATTTTAGTAATTAGTAATTCTCTGTAATGACACGATAGCTACCTGTCATTTGTCTTTAGGAGCTTCAATGAAAAGTGACCACAGGAGCATTACTTTGGCTATTCAATAATTACAGCCTAAGCATTGTCAACACTTGCACATATACACTGGTCAACAGAAACATAGCATTGCAAGAAGATTTGACTGAACGTCAACAGTCAATTTTTTGTGATGTTAACAGCTAGTTTTAAGACAATCCCTGACCTTGGCACATTGGAACATTCTCAGATTTGAGCTGACCACTAAGGGTTTAATTTGCTGCAGTGTAGAGGTGAAGCTGCTCGGGGCCTTCTACACAACTTCTGATTAGGACCTTTGTTTCAAAGTCTTTACAAAGCTTGCTGTCTGGGCTCTGAGGTGGAGCTGCCTGGCAGGAGGCCTGTTCACCCCTGAGGTCTGTTCAAGACTTCTAAAGCTCAGCCACCTTTGATGAAGGAATGAAAGTTGTCACGGTGCCAACAGGCCCTGGCCACCAATGCACATCAACATTGCTTTAATGGAAACTATTCAAAGTCTCAGCAGAGCTCCATTTAAAAAGCAACTGTATTGATGCAAGCACTAAATAAGGAATAACCAGGAAGGAAAGACAGAAACTGGCCCTACAAATGGTTCATTTATATACATGGCATAAGGGTTTAAAAGATGCATACGTGCATGTAAAAGTTAGAATTTAGCAATACTTCAAAGTAGAATGTGCACACCTACAGAAAGTGTGAAGTGTGAAAGTGCATTTTGGAAACAATGACAATTGTAAGACTAGTGGCAAAGTAATGAAATATAGAATCTATATCAGAAGGATTTTCATTCCATGGCAAACACATTCTGTACAATAATTCATGATTACTCTTTGTCCTAAAACAATGTTTTTTTCAGTTGGTTTGTTCAACAAACCGTGCATGAAATGACAAGCAGCCTATGAAGTGTGCATACCAAAACTGCTTTCACCTATAGCAGCTTTATCCATTTCCAGGTTCTTCCCTCTGTGGAACAACACCACTGATAAGGCAGACTGCACTTTAAAAGCAAATGCTCAGAAAGGGCATCGAGCTCCAGTGTCCCCTGATGCCCACCACTGGGGCCTGTGCTTTGCTGGTGTGTAACAACACACTATTTGGCATCAACTTCGACACGTCTAACCACTTCTTCTTGATTTCTGAAATGGTTCAGCTCTTGTGGTGTTCACTGCTGCTGTCACATGCTGCCCCTCAAGACATTCTGTCTTATTGGTTTCGCCATTTCTCTACCAGCAAACGGTGCAGTCCACCTGGCCTCAACAGTAATGTTAATATTGCCAGCTACTTTTAAATTTAGACATATTCCTGTCAGTTTAAAGTGACCATATGTAACTTTTAAATTATTCTGAAACTGTGTAATGTTCCATCTGATGATTGCCTCTGCCTAGGTCCGATTTTTCACGCAAAGTCACAAAATGATTTACAGTAGGTAGATGGCGCTACAGAGCACACATTCTGAAGGGTCACAGATTTCGGCTATTCTCATTCATCTGATGTAGTTATGGCTGATACTGGGGCAGGGCAATCACAGAAATAAAGGAAATTAAACGAAGAACTAAAAGCTAAAAGGGAAAGTAAAAGACTCAATCTCGGTCAGGCTTTTAACAGATGGGGACAATTACAGGATTGTAAATGATTCGAAAACGTCTCGGAATTGGCCCTCAGGTATGTCTATTTCATTCATAAAATAACTTTAGATTGTGCGATGTGGTTGTACGTCAGTAGCCAACATTAAATTACGTCCCCTTCCATTTAGCGCGGACGTTTAATTTCTTCTAGTCCGTGTTTGTGTTGGCCTACCATTTTCTTTTCCTTTGTCCCTCTATACCTGTGTAAAGCGTTGGTTTTATGAAATGCGCTATATAAATGTAAGTTATTATTATTTTGGTTGCTACAACAATCTCTTATTGCTTTGGCTCGTGACACAGTAACAGTGATCCCCGGTTTAGCTCACGATACATGCAGGCTAAGTGACTTTCTGTCAGAGCAAAACATTCATCGCAAATATTACCTCCCCGTAACGCTAACTCCTAGACCTTTACGACAGCAGGTGTGGTAAAAACACTACCGCTTTCGTCCAAAGGGGCAGCTGAAATCAACACAAACGAAAGTTACATACTGTATATCCACTTTAAGTCAAGTTTGGATAACTTCTTCCTTCTTATATATATTTTAGTCTTGTCTTAGTCAAAGATGGACAATAGATTAGTTGTCAAAGACTTTGTGAACATTTTAGTATAGTTTTAGTTAAGACAATGTAATAGCATTTTGGTCAAACTTAAAGGTCCCATATTCTAAAATATAAGATTTTCATGCCTTTTTTTATTTTTAAGCAGGTCGAGGTGCATTATAAACATTGTGAAATGTCAAAACGCTCAATCCACAGAGAAAGGCACACAGCCTGTATTCAGAAAGTGTACATTCAAACGAGCCATCATGACTTCTGTACGACTGTGACGTCACAACTATACGATATACAGGTAGAAAGTGGTGCCACATTGCCGTTACAGTCATTCCCCGGCTGCAATGATGATGCAGAGACCCTAAAAACAGATGTGGAAGACCTGGAAACGCTGACCAATCAGAATAGAGAAACATTAAAGCATGTTCTAGTAAACACCCAAAATACGTATAAGTATGAAACTGAAAATTAGCATAACATGGCCCCTTTAAGCAAAATGCATCCACTACTTAATGGGGGAGTTAACAGGGGAAGAACATTTTGAGTTCATTGTGACTTCTAAAGAGAAAATTGCAGTCAAGTGACAGGAGTATATCAGCTGGGTCAATAATCTGAAACTTTGAAAGCATACAGTACATGGTTTTCTTCTTTCTTTTGCTATTATGAGGAATTTATTTATGGTTCCATGTTTTTTCAATGTGAGGGGAACAGTAGACGCAGGTGGAGTTTTCTTTCTTCTGCGAGGTGACACATCAGCCAGCCCTTTTTCTCTGGTTCATTGAACATAGCGTGTTTGCGTCACACAGATGTGTTCTTTGTACAGATAACCAATTGAAAAATGTTAGACAGATGAGTGAATAGTTGTGAAAGGAACTTTAACTCTGATACTGCATAAGTGCCTTTAGGTGTTATGAGAGGAAATGTCTTGATTGATGATTGGGATTGTCTCTTTGTGTGCGGGGGCTGACCCACCTGGAAGCTCTTTATCTCCCTTCATCCATCTGATGGTAGCGGCAGGCTTACTGCTCATGGCAGTGCAGGTCATCTCTGTCTCGTTGCCCTCGCTCAGGACCTCATCCCGGGCCTCGATGATGGGGTTACCTGGAGGAACTACGACAGGACACACAAACATAACTCAGTAAACACTGGGGAAATATATTACTTCTACACCCTGAGCACAACATGATGAGAAGACAACAGAGCTGACCGAGAGGAGAGTTTTTTTTTAGGTTTATATATATATTTTTTTAAGTAGGGCAGATGACAATTACAAAGGTGCCCAATACCCATAATACAGTGCATTTTGATGGATGGCTATAATTCAACTTTGAAAATTACTTATTTATTACACTTATTAATTATATTTACAAGTATGCATGAGTATATATAACAAATATAAAAAAATCCAGCAAACAAACATGTTTAAAAATATATACATTCCTTAAATCTTTTTTTAATATATATACAAAAGTTACATTTAGCTATTTTTGCAAATTACAAGGTCAAGTATTGTGGAATTTTTTTTTTATCTATTTCATTTTATTTACAAAAATCCTATAAAATTGCTTTTTATGCCCTGTAGTATACATTGTATACCTTTGATAGAATATTCAAAATAAAGCAATATGCATAGAAAAACAAACATCCAAAAAGATGATTGATTAGGTATCAGCTAAAGGCCTAATAAGACGTTAATATGTTTGCATATTCCCATGTACTCACTAGTGATATGATTTCTTGAGGCATTTCTCCCTAACTGATAGTGATTAGAAATAAAGCACACAGTTACTGTATTTTGTTATTGCCTCCTCAGGCTTTGGGTTTGAATACTTTTCATGAAAATGTGAGGGGTAAACATTCAAGCTAAAACAGGATGCTGATGCTCTTTAAGAAGCTTGTCTGCAATAGAAAGTTGATGACAGCCAACCCTTTAATCAATCACAATTTAAATAAGAGCTTTTATCACTTGATGGCACACTCTGAGCTGAGTGTAAGTATGTTCATTTTCAAACAATGTAACCTGATTAGCACTTGCTTAGAGGGGTCATGTAGGACATTATTCAAACATAAACTCTCACAAACTAGTAAAGCCATGCATACTTACATACTAGGGCTGGTAATTTAATTTTATTGTTTATCCTCTTTCAGTGAGCGTATCATGACGATGTGCTTATTATGTGGAAAATCTGTTTGCTCAATTGCACTGAAAACCAATTTATGTTATTTCACACTTTTGTGCCATATCATATCAATATTGGAAACTAAATTCATATTGATATCTTGATATGAATTTCAGATATCATCCAGCCCTAATGCACGCTACTAAAACTACATACATAGAAGTGAAATTGTGCATGCATGTTACATAAACCATGCATACACTTCATTACAGTGAAACTTTGCACATAACTAGAGTTTATTACACAAGTGTGTCATTTCAGTAGTCTGTATGCCTTGTTTCATGAATGTGTGTATACAGTTTAACATGGCTACTGTATATTAGCTTGTTTAAACATTATGACAAGACTTAAAAAGCAAGTGCATATGAAATACATGATTTTCCAGTTTCAAACTTCATTGTAGCTGCTGTCAGAGCCTCTTGTAGTTTTCATAGCGAGCTGTCAGCCATGTTGCTCAGCGTGTGAATGTATTCTGTCTTCCACAGTCTAAATGTTGATTAATGGCTTTACCTCCCTGCTAACTTTGATTGTTTGTGTGTGTATCTTCATGTGTGTGTGTTTGTGCGCTTTGCTGTTGTACCTAGCACGGTGATGTCAGCGTAGGCTTCCTGCGGGGGGTCTGTGTAGAGCTGGCAAACATATCGACCCTCGTCTGACAGCGAGACATTTGACAGCGACACCCGCAGCTCGTTGTCTGAGAAGTTTACCAGCTGAAAGCGAGCGTCTTTCAGTGCTGAAGGAGAAAAACACACAATAACTTTATTTTATAATTCAGCCTGTTCTCATTAACCATATGTTCAAAAAATGTATGTGCACTATAAATCGTAAGTATTCAAAATTTTAAGATAAGGAGAAGATTCCAGATCAGCCCATCTGAGCTTTCATTTTCTCAAAGACAGAGCAGGATACCCAGGGCTCGGTTTACACCTATCACCATTTCTAGCCACTGGGGGACCATAGGCAGGCTGGGGGAACACATTAATGTTAAAAAACCTCATAGAGTGAAATTTTCATGCCATGGGACCTTTAAACTTAACTTTGGTGGCCGCATAACACTCACTTTTTGTGGCCTAAACTAAAGCGCAATGTCTGCCGAAACGACCGGCAGTTTGCGGTGCTTTGTTCCTGGCTCAAAGTTACCTATTCTCGGGTAACTGAACAACCAACTACTGCGGATACAACGGAGCACCATGCGGAGTACCGTAGCTGGCGTCTCAGAGCTTTATTTATTTATATGACACATGCCTAGTATAATAACATTAAATAATACAAGTAATGTTGACATCAAATGCTGTAATAAATCTATATATAACAGTAATCTTTACGCCATTTCATCGTAAATCTTTAAGTATTTGAACACATTTCCTTTACACTCTAGCATCAGATGAACTGTGTAGGATTTGGAGCCCTTTATGTACACAATCCCTCAATTTTAGTGGGACAAACAAATGGACAAACAAACTTCATCAATATTTGCTGTCAAATCCTTTGCAGTGATTGACTGTTTGAGGTCAACGACCCGCAGACATCAGAAGAGCCTATCATGATAGCTGGCATCTTTCCTGTGATGCTGTGCCAGTCCTGTACAGCAGCCATCTTCACTTCCTTTGAGTTTGTTCATCAGAAGACACAGCTATTCAAGATTATTTCAATGTTACCATTCCAATGTTTTTTCCATCATCCACTTATTATTTCTGAGCCGTTGCAGGTTTCTACCACACCCTCACATGTATTTTTGTGTTTCTTCAATGTAATGTGTCTTTTATGTTCTGTGAAACAAATAAAATAAACTAAATTAAACTTCTACAGCTGTGTCAATGTCTCTGTTTTTAATGGAAGGAACTATTCTTCTGGCTCTGGCACAGGAAGACGATGTTCCGATTCTTAATCCCACGTGAAGAGCTCTGATTGGATCAATGATGTTCAACCAATGTTGTCATAACTTAGAATAGATAGTACAGAAATTATGGTGAGGGCTACAAGAATAAAACCCAAGTTGTATTAACTGCTTCCATTCCATTAAAATGTAATCCATGATGCAAAGTAAGTTGTCCTACAATCCAGGGCTGCAACTAAAAACTAATTTTATTATTGATTTAACTGCTGAATGATCATGAGGTATATTTAACTTTCATAAAGCCCTGGGTTATGTCAATAAAATGTTTGTTTTGTCTTACTATTGCTCCAGAAGCAAATATATATTCAGTTTAATATGACATGAGACATTTGACAAGCAGCAAATCCTCGTGAAATCATGAAAAAGGAATTCGGGCATTTTTTAGATTAAGAAAATAATTGAATGATTTTCTGTCAACCAATTAGTCAATTAACCATGTCAACACTGCTACAGTCAAAATGTAAAACACAGTTTTTTTATTCATCAGGGGGTTCTTTGAGTCGTTTTAGTTCCACACTAGCCTAAAAGGGAGAGCCATTCAGCAGGCTGCTTTCTGATATAGGCATGCTTGTGTACAAATAATTATTTAATAGTTTTTAAGCACAAAAAAAGCCACTACTCATTTTTGTTTGACGTGCATTACAACTTCAAAGAACTTTCCAGAGAGAGAAAAAAACCCGACCACAATCTAATTAGTCAACAATCAATCACAGTGCAAAGTGACGTAACACAGCATGCAGCAATGAAAAGAAAAGGAGATACAAATTAAAACACAAGACCCATATTTACAAGTTTAGAACACCTTTCTGTTTAGCGTGTGCAGACATATAGCACATGCTAAAAACATGGTCATTCTTGGCTGTCCTTCAGTTGGCCTACAGTGGAATTGAGAATATAGCCATAAATCCTGTCTCTTCCTCATCTGTAGCCACTTTCATCTTGCTTTACCTTGTCTACCCATCTACCTAAGCACACTCTATCAGTTGTAATGTAGAATGACAACATGTGGTTAAGATGAAAGCCTACCCGTCTCCATCCTTCTTTGATGTCCTGATAAATTCTGCTCTGATTGACAGCAACTCCAGGCTCTTTGCACTCTGCACTCCCCTAGTATAGATCTGTGTACTCTCTTACAGCTTAAAGCATTAAACATGGAAACATCTGACGCAGAAGACCTCAAAACAGACATAAATAGCACAAAAAAAACACAAGGCTACATTATGTTTTCATAGATGATTTCACAGAAGGAAGATGATGCTGCAGTATTTGGCTCTAATGTTAAGCGAGAGAGACAGAGAGAGTGCTTGAAATACAGGAGAAAAAGGAGAGAGGGATACCGCCAGTGAGAAGTAGAATACTAATCACCACAATTGATTTTGTGCATCATTAAACAAGAACATCAAGCACATTTTTAAGTGATACCATTGGGCTGACTGGAGATGAAGCTTGTCACCACATTAAGAAAAGAGACGTGGAAAGAAATCCGAATCCAAAATAAAAAAAAAATTCAATCTCAACAAACAGGTGTGCTCTGTTCGGCCATACTGTTGGGTGCTCTGTCAGTGACATAATGTGCTGCTGCCACCTTCCCACTTCTCTCTGTCTTTGATTTGATTGATTTATCCTGCCACAAACACTCAAAACAACAAATGCCTAAGAAGTACAAACACACTAAGGAAAAATTGGAAAGAAGTAATATGAAAATGCAGTTTACAAGGGCGTTATTTTTCATGCAAATGCTTTCCATACACAGGTTTGTCACACGCACCAAAAAAATGAAATGGTTTGTTTCAATTGGTGCAGCTATTAGTGTCTTTAGTTACACAATGATGCCCTTATTGTGGCTCATGAATAGTATACCCCAATTAGGGTAGCTCATTCAAAGGCCTTGTTAGACCTGATTAAAATGAGAGGTAAGACTCTAATCCTAATGATTTCATTGAATTAAATCCTCCCAGATTCAAACATACCGGTGCTGCAGTATCCAGATGCAATGAAGAAAGCATTCAACAGTTTTCAGAGGCAGAGCTGCTCTGGAGGCACAAACTCTACTCACACTTTTTGTTACAATTACGATGAAGATATATGGATCAAATAGATTCATTGAAGAGCATTGTGGTAAATGGCATCCAATGATATAAATGTACAACATGTATTTTTCTGCCGCTAGGGGTCTTTTAATCGAAACCACGGATGTAAAACACGGCCTTTTGATGAGGTTGTGAAGTTGCGTGGGATCATGGGAGTTGTTGTCTTCATTGTTAACCACCATTGCCGATTAAAACATAATGTATAGCCATCCCACTAACCTCATTTTCAGGGACACGAAAAGCTAAGGTAGCTGTTGCTAGGGGCTGTTAAAGTATACTGTTTGTGGTGTCAATTGAAGAAATATGCTGATTTAAGAGTTCTGTAAATCGACTTACATTACAGGTGTGTTATTCTTATGCACCCTTGATGCCATTTCCTATCACTGTTTCCATGGATGCAGCTAGGCATCGTGCCAGCTACGCAAGACGATGACGTCCCCTTTGCTCAATCCTGGCTACAAAGCTCTGATTGGTCGATTGTTTTAATCAACCGGTGGAAACAGCTGTCAACGATCACAACAGCAGACACGCTGACCAAATCACAGATGTTGGTGCTGATTCAGAGCTCTGGAGCCAGACTACAACTATTTCACAAGACTAGTGGTGGAATGGAATGGAATGTAAGTACATTTACTCAAGTACTGTACTTAAGTACACATTTGAGGTAGTTGTACTTTACTTGAGTCTTTTCATGCCACTTTCTACTACTACTCTACTTTCAGAGAGAAATATTGTACTTTTTACTCCACTATATTAATCTGACAGCTCAAGTAACTAGTTACTTTACAAATGAGTTACAATATAGATTATGAAATACGATGTTTGATTATAAATTAAACCCAACAGTATAATGGCCTACAAGTCTAGGTGAAATGATTAGCTGATTATACCCTTACTTGATGACAGAACTGTTTGGATTGTTTCCGGTTTTTAATAACTTAAGCATATTTTCCTGATGATACTAACATACTTTTACTTATGTAACATTTTCAATGCAGGACTTTTACAGTGTGGTATTAGTACTTTTTCTTAAGTAAATTATCTGAATACTTCTTCCAGCACTGCATAAGACATATCAAACATTGTCTCAGTGTTACAAAAAGAGTCCTAGATCTGCAACTGGATTCAGAACTGCACAAAGAACTAACCACTTGTTCCTTTGCCAATGGCCTACCCAAACACACCCTTCCCTTCCATCAATTTGACACGATCCTTGCCAATCAGATATAATCCATTTCACAAACACATTTCTCAGAGATCTCATAATCCTCTTATGCGTCACTTCTAAAGAAGGCATTGTGGTATAAAGCATGATTTGAATGACTAAAAACCTTCATTGAAAATAAACATTGAAAAGAAACACAGACATACAGTAGTGGCACTGTTGCAAAGGCACAGTCCTCACTGCTCAAGGCTTGGGGCAACAATACAGTAAGGCTCAAAAAGATACAAAGAGAGACGTTGAAGAACAGCCTCTTTCACACAGCAGGGTTGAACACAGAGGTATATTTCAGACACAAAAAGTAGTGGCCCTGGCAAAGAGAAGGTGAGCTGGGCAACACTGCAGTACATTTCACTTATCTTTGTGTACTCTGGACTAAAAAGAGAGTGACCTTTAGCTTCACGCTCTCTTTGCCCTGTTCTTCTTCTCTTGTTCCATCATATCTGATTGCGTGAGAAGGACATCGCAGATGTCTGACAAAAGTAATTGATAGTCAAGTCTTTGGAAGAGAAGTCTGTCCAAACTGTGAAAGGCTGTAAATTATCTGATATATCTGTCAGTTTTTAAGGCTGATAGTGATGAAGCTAATTTAAAAGCAGTGACAAGACAGTACAGCAGACAGAGACTTTGTGAGGTAGGTGACAAGGTGAGTAAGTCCAACCTTTTTCTCTTTCTATTCAAGTTACAGAGTGTAGCATCACTGGTCATGCCTATTATGTGGAATGACATGCAGCAAAGGTCAGAGTCGAACCCACGGCCGCTGCATCGAGGAGTAAACCTCTACATATGTGCGCCCGCTCTACCAACTGAGCCAACCTGGCCACACGCACAATTGTTTTTAAGGGAATGAGCATGTTACGTTCTTCCCAGTTCAATTAACCCTTTTAAGCAGTAAGTCATGTAAATATTGTTCATTTTCGTTCATTATATTGATGTATATTGTACCTAGAGGAGGTTAACTATAGACGATCAAGTGCAATTGTTGATTTACATACTCATTTCTGCTCTGAGAACAACGGCATGTAGGCTATGCTGCTAGCTAAATTAGCCATCTACTAGGCTTTATGTGTGTGGTAACGTGTGTTTCCATATATCTAGTAGTAACATCACTGCCGTGGATGTTTGGATGTTTGCGGTCTGAAAGGTTTGTCGGTTATCAGAATAAAAGGACAACTCAATTGGGAATACTGGCCTGTGGTGTCTCTATATAACACAACGCAACGCAAGATCACACCTGTTACACATGTGCACCACTCTCTGAGCCAAATGACAATAGTGTAACATTAGTGCAGTGTAAGTTACAGTCCCTTTAGTGTGAAAACACAGTATGTTTTGCTGAACAACAATTGGAGGGAGTCATGCTGGCAGTTGCATGTACTGTAGGTTTGTTCCTGGGACAAAACACTGTGGCAAAAAACCTTAACATGACTCCAAGGCCTAAGATACCCATGAGATTTGGCTAACTTAGACTAATAAAGCATATTTGCTTTAGTTGAACTTTTAAATGCATCTTTCACAGATTGAGGACCGTGGATTTTGCCCCCCACCTTTTAAAGTGTAGGCACTCAAAGGTAGCTATAGCTTTGCAGCCGGTATGGAGAGGAGGAATGATTACAGCGACCAATAACTCTGTTATCATACATAGAGCATGTGAGAATTGTATTAGGTTACAGTTGAAAAAAATCAGACCCGATACTTTAATGTTTGCATTATACCTTGTAGTCATGGAATCACGTCCCATCTCACATTACCACTCAGCACTCAACATACTTAAACTAAAAAATTAAATACTAAATGGGCTGCGCGTAGAAAGCACTTCTGAACCTGAGAAGGACAAAGTGCTTTCCAAAACCTCTCATTCACCCACGCACACACACGCACACTCACATCGATGGCGGCGGAGCTGGCGTACAATGCACTGACCTGCTCATCGGTGACAATTTGAGGTTTAGTGTCTTACTCAAGGACACTTTGGCATGTGGACAGGAGGAGCTGGGAATCATAATGTCTCACAGTCATAACTGGTACGGGTAAAAGAGGTCACCATTCAGGAAAAGCAAGTCATTTTAAGTGTTTGACCAAATTAAAAATGGCGTTGAGGACTTGAGTATCCTTTTACCACGGATAACACTGTGTTAATCTTTTGAGAGAATTTTCTACAGAAAAGATTAAAAAAAAAACATTTTACTTTTGATTAATAATTTGATTGATGTAATAACTTTGCCATTTATTGATCATTAACCATAAAATATTGTCACTTTTTCCATTGAAATAGCATATACATTAAAGGGCAAAGTTGTTTGTCTGATCACTTGAATAATCATCTTTACAAATCTATGCCTATTACAAAGTGATAGCTAATGCAAAAACATGATGTTCTGTATTTGAACATTTTCAATATTTAATCTCCTACTACTAGGTGCCCTGCCATACAAAACCGTTTTTACTTGCATTTTTTGAAATATGTTAGGTCCATATGTGTTTGTGTTATGTTGTGAATGTGAAAATGAATTGCTAGCTCATCTGTCAGCTCTAGCCACTGAAAAGAAATCAGGCCAATTACAAAAGCTGGTCAGTGTGACATCATGTGGCCTGAGCTCATTACTATTCATTAGCTCGCCCAGTTGGGCTGGGTAAAGGATTCTGACAGCCAAGCTCTCATTGGCTAGCTGTTAGCCAATCAGATTCAAACAGCTTAGCTTGTTGAATATTAATGAGAACTTGCAGAAATCGAGCTGACTCTTCCTGTAGGCTTTCTATACCACGCTAGAATGGCTTGAGACAAGGTAACCAAGGCATTTTTTCCCACAAAGAAATGTCACAGAGTCCATGGTAGAACTTCAGACATTACCACAAAGTAATGAAATACGTGTGGCAGGGCACCTTTAAAGTTGGTTATGAGCAGGCCCACACGGAATCTGCGCCCTTAAAACTCCAACGACACCTCCACAGATTTTAAAATGTTCTTTGTTGTCTTCAATCAATATTGTCACATTAAAAGCAAAAACACATTCTGGATCAGCGCTGAAAACTGTAAAAAGAATCCGCAGATTCGGTTTGGCTCTGGTTATGAGTCTCACAACAGGCTGTGCAAACTGTCAAGCTGCCATGATCTCACCACGAAATGTAACAGAGAGTGAAGAAAAAATTAGAGTGGGTGAGTCTTGTGGGGAAACTTTAATACAAAGCAAAAAGGAAATTGGGATCAACACATCCTCAAATGGTTCTTTTCCCCCTATTTCACCTGTGCTGATTGCATGATTTCATAGTAATCTTGCTTTTTCTTTTCCCTCTCTTGATTCACCTTCATTCTTTCTCTGCATTTCATTCGAACCGTTTTTTTTTTCTCCAGCTTCAGCCAAGAATGACTCCCATCCACAGAGAGCTGCAGATGATGAGTGTGCCTCGCCTAAGTGGCTGCAATCAATTGTGATTAGTGGCTGCCGCTACTTTTTGAGAGGAGCACATCAGCGTTTTTTATTGGGTGTCAGAGTGGGTGAGACGAGGTGGGGCGGGGGTAATTACATTCTTACAAAAAACCTCCTCCCCACTCTAGGTGAAGTCCAGGCTTCCAAATCACTAGTCACCACCTAAACCCAAAGTATGGAAACATTTAGCATTGCTTCTGAAGTTGTTAAGACTCATGAGGGCTTTTATCTTTCTAGCACAGATTTTGGTAATCAAAGAACTGCCTGTTCTCATGTTTCTATTAGTATTATATATCTATTTGTTTGCACTGTTAGAGTTTTATAATCTTCCAATAGTCATTTTTCAGCTCATAATGACATTATCAATCATGTGATCTTTTTCATTTAACAAGATAACGTTTTCATTAAAATATTTCTGGAGCATAATGTTTATATTCCCAGTGTATTTTTATTTCATTCCCATATACTATGTTCTTTTTCCTATCCTATTTGTTTTAGATGCATCCTTATTATTTGCTGTAACCGTCTTCTTTCCCCATGGGGATCAATTTGAAATCTAATCTTACAGTATCTCATTCAAGCTCATCTTTATTTTTTTATTTATTTTCTTTACAAATGATACTTAACATGCTTTGCTTGATTAAAAATGTTCTTTGAAAAACCACCAGCAATATATAGAAAGATAAGTTTGGTCTCAGTACATATACATCAGTGATTCCCTTACTGTCAAAGTGATGTAGTGCATTATTAGGGTATGTATAAATATAAAGATTTTTCATATTTTAATCATGAAAGTAGTACACTGTCACCTTGGTTCCCTTCTTGGTTCAAAGCTCCATTCAACTATATTTTTGTTATTAACATTTATGAAATGACTGACAATTACTATAAATCAACTCTGCAGATCCATCTATTGTATCTTTTAGCCACTTTTAGCTCATTGTTTTGGTTTAAGAAAACCATTTTTTTTAAGCAAAGTGTTTATCCGCTGCATTATCCACCCAGTATCAAACAGCAAGGAGGTGAAGTAAACAGCTAACTGGTTAAGAAAGTCATCATCTTGCCGCCCAAGAGCTGCAGATATTTTTCTTAGGAGTTTCCTAATGTCTGCTGGATGTCCATCACTTGGCAACCCTAACATGATGATTTATCAGGGCCCTATTACTTATAAGGGTTCTGATCACAAGTGCTTAACCCAGCTATAAATCCAACAGAATTCTTCTCATACAGACAGATGCACAACAAGAGGAGCTGCTTGAAATACTCAAAGCCAAGAGTGAGATGAAAAACTGGTCTATCTCAGCCAGCCTGTTCCACTTCTGCTGTGTTTCCACTTGACATTAACATTACAGACCCCTTTCAACTGTAAAGAAGATGTAATGAAATCCTGGTCACACGCAAAAACAGACTCAGAAATAATCAAAAGACGTGGTTATCAACTTTGGTATTATTCCTTTTATTCACTTGGCTTGGGTGTAGAATACCAAATTTAAGATTGTCAAGGATACACAGTAAGACACTGCTACCTATTTGTGATTTGGGGTGGCAGTAGCTCAGTCTGTAGGGAGTTGGGTTGGGAACCGGAGGATAGCTGGTTCAAGTCCCCATACGGACCAAAGTATGGTGGTGGACTGGTAGCTGGAGAGGTGCCAGTTTACCTCCTGGGCACTGCTAAGGAGCTCTTGAGCAAACCCCCCAACTGCTCAGGGTGCCTGTCCAGCTGCACTCTGACATCTCTACATTAGTGCATGTATAGGTACTGAGCGTGTGTGTAATTCAGACCTGTGTGTAATGTATATAACAACAACATTGTAATTTGCGGGAGTAATAAAGTATTATTATTCAACATTTATCACTATTCAATCACTCTTGGGTCACTATTCATTTTCAGTGGAGAACACTTCAAATAACTAAGTAATTAAGTAATGCAATTTATCAAAGTAAGCTCAATAGTTATTAAATCTATTCATTAAAATAATAATAATAATCAGGTCAAATGTAGTCTCTTTGCAAGGTCTAACCATGTCCTTCACGTGGGGATCTTTTTTATATACAGTATATGTTTTCCCCACGCTGCCTCATTAATCTGTTTTCACATAACGCCTTTTTACCCTGAACCTTCAGTGGACGGATCACCCACTGCTAGAAGCTGCAATCATCTCCTCCTCCACAGGAGAACTAGGGCAGCGCATGTGCGTGAGCGCTCAAGTGCTCCTTTGAGCCTTTTTATACAAGTAACCATGTAGGTGTGTATTTGCAAAAGAAGACACTTTGCTTTAGTGAGTGGGGTCAGAAGATTGTGCCTGTGCTCTCGCAAAAAAGATTTGAGATATGTTTGCACTCTCTACTATAAAGGCTGCATCTTTGCTCGTCAACCCTATTCATGCTACACGGCCAAACACTTAAGCAGATGGGAAGTAAGCTGTAGAGGTGTAATTCAGGCTGTTTGGTTAGCCAAAGAAATCTGCTAGGGGGAGTAGTTAAAATATCAGCTTAAATTGCAAGGTATAGATGTTTGGTAATGCTATTAACAAGCTCTCCGAGTTAGGAATTAATTGTGCATTTCAAAAACCTTGGGTGATATTATCAGTCATAATTAAGGGAGTGTGTTATGTCAAATAAATCACTACACTCCATGTTTGCAATGTTGTAATTGATAATAAAAGTAATGCAAAAAAGGTTAAAATTGGTGATCTCACAGACATAACATTAGCTGTTAAAGGATGATTTGTGTCTCAGAAATGGGGTAAGAAAAATGTTTCTCAAAACATATGGCAGTTTGTGCTACAGCGAACCAGCTGTGGGTTTACTACATCTAGCACAACAGTATTCACTTATTAAACAGGTCATTGCGCCATGGCAACATCACCATCTGTGTATACGACAATAGCGAAAACAATAATTCGTACTAAAGCGGCACGTCTGTCATATTGTCACAGAAGTAAACCGCTGTTGCTTAGCGTGAGGTGAACAAGGCGACCCTGCATTCTCATCATCTCATCAGTGGTGGAAGAAGTACTCAGATCTTTTACTTTAAGGTAGCACAGTGTAAACATACTCCCTTACAAGTAAAAGTACAAGGGTATTAACATTACAATATACTTAAAGTATATGTCATGGAGATAGGGAGGTAGAATGAAACGCAGCGCAACAATATCCATGTCCTGAATCTCTTTGACTTTTGTAGTTGAGTAAAAATAACTAAATTGAATAAAATGGCTCAGAGAATGGATCAGAACTACTTTGGGTGGACATGAAGTGTAGGCTAACAGTAGGATGACCAAGTCTGTGGTTGTAACTGCTGTAAGTTTTTAAAGCATGCCTTTCTTTTATGCCTCTTTACCCACTCTTGCCGTCCATCTCACACTTAAACATAATCCACCACTGTGGATTCAGACGGAGATGGCAGATGTGATATTTTGAAGTGGGCAATGTTGTTTTGGAGGCTGCCTGGTGGATGCCATGTCATAATGAAGCAGTGCAGCTGCGGCGAAGATGCCTGGGAGGGATCAGATGAGATCAAGGAGACCCCCTTCAAAGAAGTACACCTTGCCCTTGACAGCCAGCTTGTGGGAGTCGGCTCACTGCGGCTCGGCACCACAGCAGATAAATACCAGGCTCGGTTTAGCATACGAACGAAAGCTTTCTGCGAGAGTGCCCTGCCCTCCTATAGTATGTAGAAGGTATGTTTGTAAGGCGCTGAACATGGCAAAGGAAGGGATGGTGCGTGTGGAGGAGGGCCTGACAATCACCCTGCTCACAGGGAAGCCAGTAAGTGTGGTGGATCAGAATGTTGAAAGAACTAAGTCATGAGTGCATGTACAGTATGTTTGTGCACACGCTTTAAGTCTTAGCTCATAAAGAAATTTTAACATGTAAATAATAATGCACTCTAACTACAGCAAACAACATGCAGCAGTTATGACAACATCAGGGAAAGATGCAGCTAACTATATTGAGCATGCAGCTTATGAACATTCATGTACATTCATTAAAAAAAAGCAGTGAGGGACATGACAGCAAACTGTCGGTGCAAACAGTAGTTATGTTAAGGAGGTATGAAATTGAACTAACTTTAGACATTTTAGAATGGGTATTTGCAAATTAAACCTGAACTAATACTTCTATGTATTGATTTTATGCTTTACATTCATTGTCTTTATATATTTTTTTTCCGTTGTTTTCATCCATAAACTTCAAACTGCACACTTCGAAACAAACTCCGGAATACACAAGTCCTCATATGCCTTGAGCTTATTTTCTTATGGATAAATAACTGTCTACTTCCACATTCAGCAGTAACGGCGCAAAAGTAACATTAATGTTTATGTCAACGTTATCAACATTTGTCCAATATTAACTCTCTTTTTGCCTCTGATTTTGGTCTCCACCATCTCGAGAGTAAAATATATGCCTGGTAAATGCTACACTATGTTCACCAGCTCGCCGTTCTTAACATCTGTTGAGTGTTTTGTGATAATGTGAGATGTCTCAGCGTGGCAATAGCACTGCATTGATTCCCATGGTTGACTAGTGAACATTTATCATGCCGTAGTTGCAATGAAATACATTGACAGTGAACATGTGCAGACATATTGGTTGCACACATATAAACTTTAGCTTGTTATTGGCAAAGACATATTATTCAAAACCATATTTGCTAGTGCTGATTACTTGTAAAAAAAATGTTTTTAATGGAGACAGGGTAGGGATACTATACAGGCTGCTAAGAGCTAACTGTACACTACAGTAAAAAAGTCATTAATGAATCATAGGTTCTTGAACTTTGTATTTTGAACTTACAACATACTACTTCTGTCATATAGTTAAAGAGGTCATGTTAAAATCAACACTCTACACTTGGGGGATTAAAAAACATAATTAAAGAAACCAAAACCTGGCAAGACAGAGAACAGAACAGATTATGTCCAGCTGAATTCAGCTAATTAGAGCTGTGACATGATAATTGGACAGGATAAGAATAAACATAACAGGTCATTAAATGTTTAGGGATATTAGCTGCTTTTATTAAAGCAGACATGCTGAAAGGGAAACATGTCTGGTAGAGCGTATTAACCTCATTCTGTATTAGTCCCGCTGCAGACATGTGGGTCAAACTTAATGCAGCTCCCTGGATGTACAAGTAATGTAAGATAATATTAATCAATGTTTTACAGCTTTACTGCCGGCTCCATTCACATGATTTGGTTAAACTACACATTTTATGATAGTTGTCTTAATTTATCAGCTTTGTCTTCAAACTGCAGCTTGACCACATTTATACCGAATGTAAATTATATGTCAAATGTCTGTCTAATTTTATTACTGCCTGCAAAATGAACCAGTGAAACTGACATAAATAAATACCTCACTGGGATTGATGTCCATGTCATCTAATCACATCAAACTGCTTCAGACTATAATTAAACACATTCCATATCAATCACATAAAGACACGGCAGAGCTGGATGTTTTCTCTCTTGTAGCAGACAGTCTGCTACCAGCTAGCATACTTTCTCCTCTGACAGCCTCATAATAACCCCTTAGATGATCTATGATAGACACGGTTTTCATAAACAGCTACAACTGTACTTTATATCAAGCACATGAAGGCAATCTGGAATGTTTAGTGAAAGTATAATCTAATCTAGGCCTACTTTACTGACAATTTTAGGTTTTGTTCTGTCTTCCAAGACTGCAATTGTGTAATACTTTTGCACTAGTTTTATTCAATTTAGTTATTTTTACTCAACTACAAAAGTCAAAGAGATTCAGGACAAGTTGTGATGTTGTTTCAGAAATGTTACAAAGATTAATTATGGTCTTACACTATACTCAGATTAAATATTTATGTCTGTGTATGTAAAGTCATCCTGATAGCATGATGTTAGTTCAAAATGAAACAATCTACTGAACTTTTATTATGAAGATTCGTTCATAGTTCTAATACTGCATTCATTCCATGTCAGCTAAATGGGAGAAATGAGAAAACCTCTTGTTATTACGACTTGGGAGTGTTCAGACATTATTTCAAGATGATTAGCTAGGCCTGTAGTTACACCAGCTGGCTAATTAAGCTTTAACTGCCTACATTTTCAATTATGTTAATTATATTATGTAGTGGAACGAACCAACCTGTGTTCTGAACATAGGCAGTGGACGTAGCTTCCAGGTCTGAAAAGTAAAGCCAATACACAAGTGCCTTAAGCGTGCATTATTTCTAATGGCCAGCAGGGGGAAACTGCACTGGTTGTAAAAAGAAGTCCGATTGTAAAGATGTCTATGAGAAAATGACCCTACTTCTGACTTAATTTATTACCTCAGTAAACTTTATCATAATGAGTGTATGGTCTCAATCACTCATTTTAAATCTTCTTCAATAAAGAATGATTTATTATTGTGAATTCTGGTCTAATTTATTTTTAAATTGACAATAGAGCAGGAAATGCTTTAGGGCATGGCTGTGATTAAAAAGTCGCTACCATGGTGACCTGTCAATCAGGATAGGGGCTAAGCAATGTGTATCAATGGCACTGTGTACATTTAAATAGCTGTGAATGTGTTTTCATCTTAAATATTTGACCCTTTCACTGTGTGTTTTCAAATTATCAAAAGTGAATTGCCTAAAATGTCTTTGTTCAGCGTTCCGTTGTACTAAACAGTCACAGCTGTTAATTTTTTCCAGTAAGTACATTTTGTTTAAAGCCTGTTTTCACTAGTCAAAACTAGAATCCCAACTAATATAAAAGTTAATGTGAATTACAGAAGCACCTTCTCGTCTAAATATGGTCACTTCTGACTAAAAAAAACAAGATGGCGATGGCCAAAATGCCCAACTCAAAGCTTCAAAACGGTAGTCCACAAACCAATGGGTGCACTGTGAACCTTTGGTGTAAATTTACAGATAAAATCTCACAGTGTCTTACTGTTTTAATGTTACACGGTATCATACTGTAAATGCCAATGCATTCTGGGATAAAATAATATTACAGCACTATCTGTGAATGTTACAGATTACAGGTATTTACTGTTCATACCAATGCGTCTTGGAAAAATAAAGCAAATGGCGGGAATTACACTGCAGCCGGTATATTACTGTAAATTCAAATTATACAGTAAGAAACGGTCTATTTACAATAAAATGCCTTCAAATTTAAAAACAATATGCATACTGTAAATAAACAGTAGTTTACTGGCAAAGCTGCTGCCAGTATATTACTGTAAATTTACAGTGAACAGTTTTACAGTGTGGCTACGTCCACTTCTCTTATAAAGTCTATGGTTCTGAACAAACAAAACTGACTACAAATCAAAAATTACATATTAAACAAGGCCAAATAAAAACGGCATAACAACAATAGTCCCATCAGCCTGTTAAGTTCATGTTGGCATCTCCTTTTGTTCCACAGTAGACTCTCAAACATGACAGTAATGTGACGTATAACGCTGGATGATACTCACGTCTCATGTCTCTGAAGTAAATTGTCTGTCTGTTGGGGTTGAGCAACTGGATAACGGAGTCGTCGTTGTTCTTCACCCGACAGCTGATGATCGCCATCTCGCCCTCCACCACCGACACATTGTCTGTCACCAGGTTCTGACTCACCACTGGACGGGACAAAGACAAGGTGTTGGTGAATGCAAAAAAACAACAACAAGGGAAACATAAGTCAAACAACAAGACTTTTATCACCTCTGACTGATAACTGAGCACGACATTAACAAATCAAGAACAACACATAGGGTAGAACATCTAACTCAACAGGGAAGGATATCGTCAAAGAATGTCAATGGATATTGATAGGACAGTGTTTCTTAATCTGGCGGTTGGGGCCCCCCAAGTAGTTGCAACATAAATGTGAGAAATCACTGAGCTGATTAACTTAATTACTTTTTCATATGCTTTTTTTCTAGTGAATAACAGGACCATTTGACCTGTTCTGACCATTAAAAATTATTAAAATAAAAATGGGGTAAATGCGATAATAAGCTGCAGACATATGTAATTGTAGATCACAAGCACTGCAGACAATGCTCAGGACACTTTGCAGAAAAATTAGTAAAGTCAATAAATTCAAAACCTCTTTGAATGTTGTGCCCTGTAATTCTCCTATCTTTAGTAATTGTGTTGGTGTAATATTACATTAAATGAGTGGCAGCATGCAGCCGGTGGCAGACCAAAACTGTTTAATGCGTGTCCATGGGAATAAATAGAACTGAGGGCTAGATTTATCAAGCAGTTTGTGCCTGTTTCCAGGCGCTAATTGGTCGCAAAGACGGACGTAACCGATGCGGGCTATTTACAAACAGGGCGCACTTGGGTAAAATCGCAGATTGTCTGCCACATGAGCGAGAAGAGACAAGTTGCGCTTTCAATATGCGTTCGTGGAGGGTCGGTGGAAGTGGAAAGTTCCACCCAAAAGGTGGGAGGATAAGCGCAAAGTGCGGCCTAATTATATATTCCGTGATATTTACAAAGACTGTCAGGAAGAGCGCGCCTCTATTCGGGGAAATTCTCCGCCTCTTAAAAGCAGGTCTAAACCAGCCGCGCAATCGAGTTTCCTCGTAGACCTTTATGCCGCTGGTGAAATGGCAACAGTAAATTGATCAAGACGAAGACATAGGCGAGGCTGAAAATATTTTTAACACAAGAATCACACTTTGTCAGTGAACACATCATTTAGCGTTACAGATCAAGCAGCCATGCAATATTAGAGTTACTGGAAGAAATCAAAGATGAAATTGAATCTCCCACTCAGCGTTCACATCCCATTCCAGCCGTTGTTAAACTCCTCGCTACATCACAAATATTGGCATCAGGATCATTTCAAACAGTCATAGCATCAGCAGTGTAATATCTGCAGCTCTGCACTCAGATATCATAGCACAAGTACCGCTTTGCTACAGCGCAATTTACGGTCTAGTGGGCGGAGAAAGACGCTGATTGCCTGATGGGTGTCAGGGTTGATAAATACTACGCAAAATGTGGAAGCATAGCGTGCGCTATTACCGAACTCGCATAAACAGACGCAGCGCAAACTTTGCTAGTGTTAGTAAATTAGGCCCAGAGTGACCAGAGAAACTCAACAAGTGGGCTAGGAAAAATTGGTCACGGGCGCCATCAGCTGCAACTTAGATTGCTACACTTCCTTGTTTCACATACAATATATCTGCCTGAAAAATGAAAAAAGCTGTGAGCTACTTTGATTTGAAAAACTACAGTAATAACATCTCAGACTTTGCTTTGGGGTTGCATCCATTGTTGCAGTTGATGGTAAGCCTTGAGTGGCTTTGATTTATTTTAAATGATCGCTACAAAACCAACACCTGGCAGCTTGCCAGTGGAGGCTACTAGTTATGTCCGTCCCCAGCGCAAAATAAAAAAAAAAAAAAAAAAAAAACACACACACAAAAACGCACACACAACGCACACACGCGCACACACGCGCACACAAACACACTCACTCGCACACACACTAACACAGACAAGCACACACAGACAGAGAAACACACACGCCTAAATTACCAACAGTGGACTATCAGGCCAACAACACACACACACACACACACACACACACAACACAACACACACACACACACACACACACACACACACACACACACACACACACACACACACACACACACACACACACACACACACAAGCAGAATCAAACCTAGCACTTGCTTGTGCTTTTTCATGTCCTCCGGTTGTCCAAATAGTTAGAAATTTAAGCATGCTTGTTATAGATGTTATCAAACTACTGTAGGCAAAGAAAGTCTGCTTGTCTTTCTATCAGGGCCTTGTGATGCTTCCCAGACACAATGACGAATGTGTCCGAGATGAATGATTGAAACAATGACACAGAACAGGGAATCTTCCACCGGATACTTTGTTTGTAAAATCTGAGTCACTGAAAACCATTTCCTTTTCTCTCAGTAGACGCTAAATTCAGTCTCTGCTTGCCCAATGCTGCTTCTGATTATAGTTTTAGTTTGGAAAATTATTACACTGCACAAGCTTCCCACCTTATAAATAAAGATAGCTAGTAAACTGACTATAAACAGGTGGTTCAATATGAGGCTGCAACTTACTAATGGGGTTGCAGGTTCTTTTAAATTACTTTTATAATCATTGAATTCATTTTCATTTCATTTTAAGATGCAGGGTTACATAAATGAAGTGCAGACTGCTAATGTTCTAGAATACATCAGGTCACATAAAGAGGCTACTGTTGCCAAGCTTTCAGTTGAGGTTCAGAAAAAAACATATGGATAAAGTCTTTATAATTCCCCCCTTACACTTTCCTCCTACATAGTTACGAAAATAGCACCACAAATAACATCTTCTAAGAGAGGCTAAAAGGACCGAGTTAGGGGCGGAGGGGGGTGAGAAGCGAAAGAAACTAAAAGAACGCAGGAAACATCAACTGCTGATTTGCATGCCTCAGTTGTCAAGCACCTCTAAATATCCCTGCCATTTAGGAGACAAGGAGGATGAGGAGGGAAGAGAGAAATTGCATCCTCTGATGCTGACAGATAAGGATAGACAGCTTAACAAACGAGATTCAAATGAGCATCCCTTGGTGGCCCAAACACAGCCCTAAATAAATGAACCTCGGCATCTTTAATATTCAAGACAGATCCTCATTTTTCAAACATGTGCAGAGGTGGGCGGCGGGGTGGGCATCTGGTTATGATAATACGCTAACACGCTACAGAATGCATTCCAAGGCATCCGCTGAAGGTTACAAGGCAGCAGCAGGGTGCTGCAAGGTGTCTGCTAAGTTGCATTTTAAGCCAGTGGAGGTAGTACGACGGACTTCAAACGGCAGCCGCCTTGTCAGCTGCCTAATTGTTCCTGTTGTGATAAATAAACAACTCTGACACACTGGAAGATGGTGAGGGGAGGCGCGGGGCCTTACTCTAATTAATGGCCAACAACGAGCATGTGTGTTGGCCACCAAGGACACTGTCAAAGGTGCTACAGAAAAAGCACTTTTGACATCGTGGAGGGCGAATGCTGTTTGAAGCTGCAACATGAAGCTTTTCAAAAAGTATTGAGGGGGAGGTGTGCCACAAAAACAAAAGGGAAAAAACAAGGGCCAAAGCTTGTAAATAGAACAGTTTATTATAGGACAACTTTTCATTGTATAATATGTTGTCTATTGAATATGACCAATGGGTTTTCACAAAGGCTTTTTTGTATTAAAAGGACCATACCAGTGGTTTTATATGTTTTAGTCCATTTAATCACATACAGTTAACAGCAGAGCTAACCTTTTAGTAAGTATGCTGCTGTGTTTTAGAAGTGGTTTTATATTCCTTTTACAGGCACCCATCCACGGGCTTCAATTCATTTTCATGTGTTATTTAAATGAAGAAGTATATTATTGAAACATCGCAGTGAACATCAAGATGATTTACTTTTTTGGATTACATAATTTCTGTATTTGCTTATAATTATTTTCTTTAAATCTCATCTGCAAAAAAACAAAACCCTCCCAAAAAACTGTTATTAAGCTGGGTTGTGACTAAACGTAATGGCATTGGAGTAAAGGAGTGGTTAAAGAAAGAGGACAAACAATTCTCATTTTAAAGTACCTTGTTGAGTTCTGAGAAAATGTGGCCCTAATCCTCTTCCGTACATAAGTTTCTGACCACTAACGCCACTATGGAGAAATGTTTTGATCAAGGGTCATTGGGCCTCATTCATCAAACATTAAGAACAAATGTGTTCTTAAACCCCACTTACGCAGTTTTCACGAAGATTCTGGCATTCACCAATGTTTTCTTATTTGGGATTCGTTTTTAGGTAAGAACAGAATCTATGCACACTCAAGAGCACTTTTACGCACAATTTAGAGCTGACATGTTTGCTCAAAACAAATAGCTATACCGTTTTCATCCGTTCTAATTTAAAATGTAACATTTCTCTCCATTTTGTAACTAATTATTTTCATTATTTTACACATAAGTATACGTTTGTTTGTTTTAATAAATACACACTACTGCTCATTTGTAAAGCACTTTGAATTGCCATTGTGTATGAATTGTTCTAGGCCTATATAAATAAACTTGCCTTGCTTTGCCTTCAATTCACATCGAAGTATCTTCTATGTTTTAAAGTATATTTTTTTGCCTCAGATTTCAGATCAAACCATTTATTTTTTTACTTCATTAGTAAAGCGCCCTTCTCCAGATACAGCGTTCACTGCATGAGTAACTGCATTCCATGCATCGGTTGTATTTGCTGCTTTGTATCCACTGCTGACGCTACTAAATATGATGTCTCGTTTTTTGTTAACTTCTTGCAGCAGTACCTCCACTTCAGAATTACTAACGTTTTTCTTTCGTTTGGAGTTGAGACCTCCACAGTCTTTACCACGTCTTTTGGACATTTCTCTAAGTGTGCACACAACATGGCCCTGCCATCTCATGCCCTTATATGGGAATTAACGGGGCGTTTACCTATGCTAAATAGGAGCGACGGGATATTGGGATTCATCATTCTAAGAACACACCTGCAAACAAGTCTGCTGTTTAAGAGCACGTCATGAATCAGACGTAGACTTTTCTTAGGGACTTTCTTAAGAACATATTTAAGAGAAAACTTAAGGAGATATTGGTGAATTAGGCCCTTGTTTTGTTTTTATCTCATCTTCTGCTAGCATGTGCACCAGGACAAACAGTAGGTTTTGCTGAGAATTAAGTAAAGTACTGATGGTACCTTCAATGATTTGACATAACGTTACTGACATGTTCTTCACATAGCAAACTGCCACAACCATGATCATATAAATATATTTTTCTATGGAAAAATTTCCTTGTGATCACAGAATAAATGCTTCATGTCCTCTCCGTCCCTTTGTAAAATACAAAGTGAAGCTCTGTGTTGATTCTGAAATGCAAATGGCTGCATTCACTTTGTGCTTCTTCAATACCTGTGAGGGCTTTTTCATGACACAGCTCTTTGAAACATGTGACAAGTGTTGGAGCATCAAGTTTAGATACCGAGGGGCAGGAGGACAGGACTAACAATACACTCCCTTCAAACCAAACACTGACATTGAAGCTTTCAGTGAGACACACTTAGTATTAGATGACAGTCCTGCACACCAGTTAGAGAACAGTAGAAGACACTCACATTGAAATAGACATTATGATAATGACCCATCAGAGATGGCGGGAGGAATATATAATTGCTAGTCTGAGGAGCTGCACTTAATGCATTTCCTCCAAATGTTTAAATGTATCATTCAATTTGCCATCACAAATGAGCTTGTGCATTCACACACAAATACAAAGGCGCCATCACTATCCATTTGTCCACTGGACGGATGAAGAGGCCAATGGTCACACAGAAACAATTGAGAAAAGTAGAATATCATACTGTATGTGTGTCTATCAATGCCAAAAAGTCAGAGGTTGAGTCAGAGACTCAGCTGCTGGAAAATATTATTTTGATTATAGGATAGCCTAATTGCTGCAGAGTTATTGTTTACGGACGATGACAAAACGAGCTACTTTAAATTTCTGTTTTCCAAAGCATGCTATACCTGACTTTCTAGATCCAAAAGCTACTGGCTTTCATTCATTTAAGAACAACATGAGTAAATATGAGTAAATATGAAGCAACATTGAGTCTGTTCTGTTTCTTGTCACAGTTACATGATTATAGCTCAGTCATACAGCTGCTTCCAGGGACTTTTTAGAGCTGTTGAAATACACTAGCTGTGTTCGAAACCACTCCCTAATTCACTCACTATTCCCTTTATAGTGTTTATTAAATAGTGAACTATATAGGGAACGCCCAAACGAGATTTCAGACATGTTTGCGTGACTTGCGTCAGGAGATGCGCCTGTTATTTGTGTGACCCAAACAAAAATACTTCTAAAACATCCCTGAAACAAACTGAGCCCCCAGGGGGACAGTAAAAGGTTGTGTGTATATATATATATATGCATTCTGGTATACGGGAGTGAAATGTAGGTTACATCTTATGAACACTCAAATTAGCAGTGCATTGTGGGTATTTTATAGTGGACTATATAGTGAATGAAATTTACCATGGAGATTTTCGAACACCACTACAAAATGGCGAACACACACTATATATAGTGCACTATATCCGTGATACAGGACGGTGTCAAACACCGCTACTGTAGCTGCTTCCATGGATTCTACGATACGTTTGTTAAGTGACTGCCTGAACATGAAAACACTCTTTTCATAATATCCATGTTTGCTTACTCCTTGTCTGTCCGGTATCGTCGCTAATGCTTTGACTCTACACGAGTGTTACGTGTTTATGGTTTATTCGTAAACATAGGCTTACATAATATTTGCTGGATTTGTAGTGGTATATGTAGATTTCCAAGAGCATAATGTGAATAATGCAATTTAATGCTATAGGCCTTTAAAAGGCATCTCATACTTTTGACAAATACAAATAGATAAGGTTAAATGGTCAAATTCTATCTTTAAAGTCTTAGGCGGAGTCCTGTACCTCTGGTGTTTCCAACTTTTTTCAACGGCGTGTAACATATTTGGCCCATGGCACTTAAAAGGGGGGCTAGATTTTTAGCCCTCGGCCATCCATGTCAAAAAGTCGAGGCAGCCAATCCTAGATTAAAGTTGTCAGACAATGACACTCCACACTGCACTGCACAAAGCTAGCCTGGGGCCCGAATTCACTAAGGCTGCAATGGAAAGAAAAAAACGCCATGTTCCATTTGCCTGGGCTAACAGCTGCATGTTTCCATTTGATTCAATAAGGAAGGCCTCCTAAGTCAGTCACACAGATGGCCACCGTGACAGTGAGAAAGATTTTCATCAGGAAATCAAACCCCCTGTCAGACTGACATAGATTTTATTTGTAGATTTTATTTTGTAAATTAAAAATAATTTTGACAAAGAAAGGAAGGATAAAAGGCTTGCTAAAAATATTAGATATTAACCCGGGTATCAGACTGTCAATGTTTCTTTTTTTCCCTACCCCAGCTCTCCCTGTGGTGTTATTAGTTGTAATAGCACTAGTATTGCATTTTTTTTATAAGTTCTACTGTTAGACATGCATTTATTCATACCCTGTCTCCATCAGAAACATGATGCAACATACAGGAATATTACATAATAAATTGATGTACTTAACATTTGCGCGCCATTCTGCTCCCTGCACTGCTTGTGATCACCACAACCAATCCAGAGATATTAATTTTTCCTCTGACATTTCGAGGAACATGTGTATCTGGGTGCATGCTTATTAAACAGACAATCATTTTCTCCTTTCTGTTGGTGTAGCTCCTGCTGATGGAATAACACATCTTTGCGTTCTGGGCCAGAGCGTTTATGTGTGTCTTGGTGTGTGTGTGTGTGTGTGAGACTGAACGTGAGAGTGACTTATGAGAGTGTTTATGTTCTGTCAATGTCTGATTGCAGTATAAGTCCTGTCTGATTGCATGTTTTCACATATGTATGCAGCTGATATGTAATAATGCAGCTGATATGTAATAATGCAGCGGATATGTAATAATGCAGCTGATATGTAATAATGCAGCGGATATGTAATAATGCAGCTGATATGTAATAATGCAGTGGATATGTAATAATGCCGTACTTACACATTGCAAAAAATAGGTCTAAGAGCAGTTGGGTGATCAGTGTGATTTAACAAAAGCCCAGTTTCGTCAAACTTAATTGCTAGAAAAAAAAAGGGCGAGTTTTAAATGATCACTCAAACATCCATCACGATTTACAGACCCACTTCCTGGTTTAACTTTGATCGACTGTGCTTGCCGTGGTTGCATTGCCATGTCGCCCTTGCAATCCTTTGATGTGTTAAAACATGTACGATTACAAAAGGCAACACCAAAGAGGATCTATGACCTTGCTTTTTAAAATGTATTTGATGCATACGATGACTGGAGCCCGTCATTTTAACCACGATCTCTGAGAAGAGAACAACCCTTCAACCAAGCCACTTGCCGTGTGAATGCTGTGTTAGACCAGCCGACTGACAGCCGGAGGCAACTGAGAAAAGGTCAAGATTCTTGTATGGCCTGACCACTTCACACAGTGGAATCCGTCTTGGTGAGGATTTGAAGGAGGCAGCTCAGTTAATCTGTGTGTAGACTGCTCTGAGGGAAGCTCAAAAAGATGACATACAGAGTTTGGTGACGATGATCCCATTGGTCAGTTTAGTGATCAAACTACACAGTAAGGCTCTGATTATGTCTCAGTCTTCTTATAATACATCCACGGTCATAGTGTCTCTTATTATATAACACAGCAGCAGCACAGCATTCTGTATAAAGGCAACCTAGCCGGGCTATTATCAAGATACATCTGTATGTCATTTTTAAAGGTCCCATGGCATGAAAGTTTCACTTTAAGAGTTTTTTTTAACATTAATATGCGTTCCCCCAGCCTGCCTATCGCAAGAACGTGCCGTACTACCGCGAGAACGTCACACGCGTGTTAGGTTAGCATGTTGTGAGTAAAAGTGAGCCAACAAAAGACAAAAAAAACAATCTAATTACTTGCACTGAGACAAAAAATGCGTTGGCCCACCTATCTACAGCCAGGGTAGACCGTGATAAGCCCTACTTCAACAAACAGTGGCGTATTCCTTTAATGAGATCAGTCTGGCTGTGTTCAGACTGCCCTACATTCAGGAAGTATTTTTTTTTTAAGAGCAGATACAATAAAAAGGGGAGCTCATATATATCTGACTGCTTGAATTTATCGATGAAAACTGGTGACAGGTGACTTATCGTGATGCATCGAGCTATCGAATGATTGACAGGACAATCGTAATTGAATCGAATTGTGACACCAGTGAAGATTCACACCCCTAATGTGTTATGTGTTGCTATAAAGATGAAAAAAGATCCAGTCATTATCTGAAGAGAAGTCATTGCAGCCCACCACCCGAGGTGCACATTATATTTACAAGTGAAGGAATCAACACAGCGTTTTATCTGTTTGCCATCACATTTCACAGCTTTTACCTGTTTAAGATGTATATGTTCTGTTCAGTACAGAGCTGCTCACAAATGTGTGTTGTTCTATTATTGATGTTATATGTACCTTTTAATGCGTTTAGGAGTTTTATTGAGCAGTAAATGGTTTTATACAGCCCTGGTGGGTTGCACATTACAACGCGTCATGCGATGACTTTTGAGCATTTTGTCATTAACTGAAAATTAACAGCTGCAGTTTTTCAAATTCATAATCCTGAGTGGAGTAAATTAATCCTAACAACAATGGAGCCATTACAGAGGTGAAAGAATATTTTCACATTGGCATAGCCTTGAAGTGTTACAGGGTTTGTTGTATAGTGTTACATTATGTTTTGAATTATTTTTCAGAGCCCAGTTAAACATATTGGAGTTTACTCAGTTGCAGAAACACCTTTATACCATTACAACATTTTGTTAGAAAAAAGATCTCTTAATCAAGAGTTTTTTCAATAACTATGAAGACATTTTTAACTTATGAATACAATTATGTATTATGTACAATTATGAGCAGATCTTTTCTTATGGTGGCACCCTCTGACATGAAGGAATTGAGAAATAGGAAATTACATTTTGCCTGATTCCACTATAACTAATACTACATGTGAGGCACTTGTTTTGGTTTAATCTCATCTTCTGCTAGCATGTGCTCCAGGACAAACAGTAGGTTTTTGCTGAGAAACAAGTAAAGTACTGTACTGACATAATGTTATTGACTGACATGTTCTTCACATAGCAAACAGTCACAACCATGATCATATAAATAGATTTGTCAATTCAAAATAAGGTCAAAATATTTCCTTGTGATCCCAGAATAAATACTTCATGTCTTCTCCGTCCCTTTGTGAAATACAAAGTGAAGCTCTGTGTTGATGTTTTTAAATGCAAATGGCTGCATTCACTGTGTGCTTCTTCAATACCTGTGAGGGCTATATAAGCCTTTTTCAAGAGGTTTTTAAATAAAACTATGAAGACATTTTTAACTTATGAATACAATTCTGGGTAACACTTTATAATAATGGTACATGAATTATCATGAATTCATGCATGAAAAAGCATGCATTCATTAATGTAGTACTTCATGAACTAGTAGTAATGTACAAGGAGTAATAGTATCTCATGCATGTCTTAATGCTGGAACAATACGTTAATTAATGCATCAATTAAGGTATTTGAATCATCATGACTTCTGATCCAGGCAACGTTACCGTATGCAACACTTGACATGCAACGATGCATCTGTAACATTGTGTAATCAACACAAACTGAAAGTTACATATAGCCACTTAAAATAAAATAACTTTGCATTATTGTAACATACATCAATTAAAGGCATCGGCAATTATTACTAAATAGTTCCCACAGCTATATTCCAATAACCCAGCCCCCACTACATATACACACACACACACACACACACACACACACACACACACACAAGTGTCTTTTGTGCTACCACTGCTTCTGTATGCTGCACAACACACCTTTGTTACTTGCTGAGCTTAATGAGCGCAAAGCACATTTCAACAATGGCAGTAAATAAAAAGGCTTTTACAGCTTTAAGTGTGCTGCAACATTCTTGTTTGTTTATGATAACATTACATTTAAAAAAACCTCCTATTTATTTATTTTCTATTTATTTGACTTCTCTTAGATCCTATGTTCATCCACTCTTTGTTTTGTGTTTTCTCCAGCCAATTTTGCAGCAATTTCAAATCAGAAAAAAAGTGCAAGTTTTACAAACATGTATATCAAGCATTGCATATGAATGGAAATAATCACATTAGATTAAGGAAGCTGCAATGCCTGGAGTTAAAATATGTATGTCAGTTTAGTCCAGTGTTAGTATAATGTAATGTAGTCTTTGGGAAAATTAGGGTAATTATATAGTCATTATTGATAAATATGCAACAGCTGTTTCAAAATTGATTTTAGAGTGTTGTTGCAAGCATGCAACTAAATGGATGTTCAGAGAAATTCAACACAGATTCCATAAGGTAACATCAAAACTAGAGTTTAAAAGCACCTCGCTAGCGTCCCCTAGAGGGTGCAATGTTCACTACAACTGCGAATGCCAAACTCTTAGATGCAAACAACAGCTACTTGTTTGTACTGAGGGTGACACCAGGAAGGACCCTATGTTTTATGTGTAGCTATTTTTCTGGATCTGGAACAAGATGTCCCTTTTTCTTAATCTTACACACAAAGCTCTGATTGATGGCTCATTTCCCACATCTTTCAAAGAGAAAAACACTGGACTCACTTGAAACGTGGAGAAAACTGGAGATGTGAGTGGTGATTCAGAGGTGTGGAACCAGGTTAAGGTTCATCACCTTGGGAACATCAATGTGCTCCGTACATTTCATGACAAACTGCCACTTTGATTTTGAAAGGAGAAATTGTATTGTCATAGTGACATTAGATGAAAGGTAGAGAAAGGTATTGTATCGAAGTTAGAGAGTCCAGTATTGTGAAAACACTACAGAAGACACAGGGCAACATTATGATTCATTGGAGTAATTTCTGGCTATACCTGACTAATGTAAGTCACATTTTCACTCTAGTTTCTTCTCCAGCGTATGAGGAAAATATCTCTCTTTAGCTGCTAATCGCTAACATTGTGTTTACAGTATGTCAGGTTTAATAGTCTTTTCACTGACTACAACGACAACAACAACAACAGACTGTTACATCTGGAAACAAAGTTTTTGAGAGCAATCAGTCCTTCAGAGTTTTTTTGTGATTGTTGCGGGCAAAAATCCTTGATTATGCGGCACGTTTTCTTAAAAAATGTGATGGAATATGCGGGATTTTTAACCCTTGTGTGGTCCTTCGGGTCCCAGTGACCCGAAGGACCACACAAGGATTATGTACTTCCCTTTACTTTGTTGAGAATTGCTCTCTAAACCCTGTTTCTTGTAAAGTAAGTAAGTAAAGTTTATTTCTAGAACACATTTAAACACAGTTTAAGCTGACCAAAATGCTGTACAAACAAGAACTAAGGTGCTGTATTAACCCTTGTTTAGAGAGCAATTCTCAACAAAGTAAAGGGAAGTACATAATCCTTGTGTTGTCCTTCGGGTCACTGGGACCCAAAGGACAACACAAGGGTTAAGCAATTTTATGCGATGAAATTGTGGGAACTTGCAAAAATTGCGGTTTGATTTTCGATGATGTGCACGTCACGTAATTACGTCACTTCGTACCGTTCCCATGGCAACAGGGGAAAATGGCTGCTCTTGTGTGAAGTAAACGCAACATTTTTCAACTTTCTGCTAAGATGTGTGTGACTTTTTGCGAAATCGGAAAATGCGGGGATTATGAAATCATGCAAGCCCCGCATATTTTGCGTGGAAATCGGCAATTTATGCGGCGAAAGTGCGGCGTATTTGAAAAAAATGCGGCCCCCGCATAAATATGCGGACTTTGGCTGATTATGCATTGAATTATGCGATCGCATAATCGCGTTTTTCTGGAGGGACTGAGCAATGTTTGCAGGTTGGATAACTACAGCATTGAGCTAAAACACGCCTAAAACTGCCATTGAGCTGAGGGGAGCAGCAGCTGATATAATAATATATATATATATATTCATTAGTGCAGCTGTAAGTGTTTCTGAAAGTTAATCTCATTAGTCCAAAAATAATCATATCGCTACAAACTGCATTAGCCTACATGAGCTTGATGAGTTCATGACATTCATGACTGCAGCCTCATCAAGCGGTTTCACTGTCAGGATGTGTAACATCCTCCACTCATCTCCTACGGGGTAGTTACATAAACCAGGTGCATCACTTTACATATGATTTCCTACAAATTAACATCTAAAGCAGGCTTTCCTCCCTTCTCTTCCCCTATTCTGCCTCACTTTCTCCCGCCTTTTATGCCCCTCTTTGCTCAGGAGGAGACAGCGGGGAGGTATTCTGCCGGATTCAAATAAAGAAATCGAAGAAGTAAACAGAGATGCGGCGAGGGAGGCAGAGAGGGTAAGGGGGAGGGATGGACGGATGGAATGCGGCTGCTGGTTGGTGTCGCTAATGATGAGGAAAATGGAGGGTCATGTGGGAGCCATGGCTGGGTGGAGAGAGAGGGAGTTGGTGTAGTGTAGAGTCAAGATCACTTGAGTGGTGGGCGGATGCTTTGTGTATGTGTGCATCATCCTGCGGTGTTCTCTCTCTACCTGCTCAAGTCGTGTGCGTTGACATGCGTTTATATTACACAGTGGCCGAACATGCCTTTACTTGTGTGGGTCAAACCAGGTTAACCCGTGAGTGAGAGTGTGTGTGTGCGTGTGTGTGTTTGTGTGTGTGAACCCAGTGTGTATGCGCATGTAGGAGTGAAGGGGGTGGCAGCCAAGTGATTAATGCGTCAGAGAGGCAGCTGGGTTCTGGGCTCACTCATTTGGAAATATCTTTCAGGGAAGAAAGACAGAGCGGGAGAGTGTTGGGAAGGGGGGAGGCGGAGGTGCTTCTATATCCCCTGCCTGATAAACAAAAGTGAGCGGAGAGCCTTCACCGGGGTGGAATAGGGCAGCGAAGGAGAGAGAGAATTAAAGAATAGGGGAGGGAGGTAGAAGGCACTGCAGCATCTGTCTGCCATATCTCTACCATATCAAGATTCATTAGTGTCTCCTTTAAGCATCAATGTGTCCTGAATATAAAGCAATACAAAAACAAAGACTGGGGCACGTTTAAAGGACCATTCCCGTTTATTACAACTTGGAAGTTATTTTGTAGCTTTGGCCATTTTTCCCAATTAATTATTGATTACAATTATTGTGCTCACAAAAGTGAATGCTGTCATTTTTCTGGTAAGCACAGTTTATATATATCATTTTTGATTTAGTTAAGTTGCAACCTGTTTCATCTATGCAAGTGTTGTATTTGTCTTAAGGCTGCATAGTTCACATTAATGAAGAAGACTGCCAGTACCACAATTCAAATGGAGACTGTCCTTGCCCAAAAAATGACCCCAGAAGTC
The DNA here is from genome assembly GCF_010015445.1 of Perca fluviatilis. NCBI lineage: Eukaryota > Metazoa > Chordata > Actinopteri > Perciformes > Percidae > Perca > Perca fluviatilis. The sequence continues at coordinate 9,961,991 of NC_053127.1, read as the reverse complement.
GTTTGTTCAAGCAGCAATTTCGACGCACATTTACGTTTATATAGGCAGTGCCCTCTAGTGGCGGTAGTAATTATGACGGGAGCAAAGTAGGTAGTAAGGTAGTCTATATCCTTGACATTCCACTTCTGGGATTGCTCCAGTGCCGCAGGAAATTCCGCCGGATGAATGTCTTCTCTGTTTCCTTCCGCTTTCTTTGTGTTGGAATTTTAAATTAGAATTGGATTAGATCTCTGCAGGGTAAGTCCAGACAGCTAGCTAGACTATCTGTCCAATCTGAGTTTTTTCTCGCACAACTATTTTGCAGCGGCTCGGTGCGGAGTTTAGCTCCGCCCATGACGATTGTGATTGGTTTAAAGAAATGCCAATAAACCAGAGCATGTTTTTCTCTCATCCCGGAATGCTACCTGTTGGAGATCAAATTACTGCTTTTACCTTCAGATAATAAAATAATACAGTTTGTTTGATTGAATTAGTCAATTCTTCGGACAGTGGATTTCAGCAAGATCATTTAGCTTAACAGCCAGTTACGTTTCTGACAGATTATAAAATCTGAAAGGAGTCCAAACACTTTATTACTTTATTAGAAATGGGGCTGGAGTATCAAAGATAGCAACTAAACAAGCCGTGCACGTCTGGCTCTAACTTCCAGAACTGGAATAAAGTCATGTACTATGAGTATGCAAGATATTTTCACAGCAGAATGTGCAGCATTTTCTTCTTTGACGCGTGAACACAATGTTTGTTGGAGGATGCTCAAACTGGAGAAAAATCACAGGTGCAGGTGGAAAACATCTTGTACGGCTACTGACTCAACCATTTTAAATGTGTAAGCAAGTCGTGTGGATATTATGTTGAGTCAGGCAGCTGCAGAACAGCGTGAGAAAGCAGAAAAGGGGATATCTCGCCATCATCTCCTGACACACGCAGGGCAAAGCAGGCTTACTCCTCAGGGGCCACGACAAGTGACAAACAACTGATGACGAAGGTGTCTGTCTAAGAAAGAGCTCGAAGAATGCACAGCAATGCAATCTGTCAAACAACCAGCCCCCGCTATTAATCTGTGTGAAGCAAAAATATGACTAATAGGCTATGTGAGTACTCGAAGATACAACTGAACGCACAAACAAATCACACAGCGAGTTAAATAATTCAGATGGATTGAAAAAGAAAAAAGTTGGATTTTTTTTTTTTTCTTTTCAGTCAATTGAAAATGAACTCCAATTGATTAATTGTATTTTTACATTCATCTTTATTTGCTATTAAACACTATTTATGTTGTTAACAGTTACCCTCCCTTTTTTACCTTGTTAGCAGCTTGGATATGTTTATTAATGAAGTTTAGTGCAGATAAATGGAAGTTATATTGATGCTTTTATCATTACCGTGATACAGTACATAGACACTGAGTTTACTAGTTGGATTAGCACTTTGTTGTCTGTTTGAAGGCACCCTCTTGGAGATATAAATGGAATTTGACTGGGGGGGGCACCCTTTTGTAGCCTGACTGTGCCTCAAATCCACACCAGACTGGAGAGGTCAGCGGTGTTTCAGCACTAATGAAGCACTGATCCGAAGCTTGTAGCAGGCCGACAAACTGGCTTCACCAATCTGACTAATATGAGAAATTCAATGGACAAAAAATATTTTCAAGTAGACTCCATGCCCAGAATTTGGGACACAGCCATAGAGTAGCAGTGGTACAGTGTATATCGTAAGAAGAGAGGAGGGATTTTGAGGCTGGGTTTAGTCAACAGTCCACAGACATTTTTCATTCTGTCTGCTCTCTTTTGTAGCTCCCGTATAAAACACAAGTTTGTGTGGTTTGAAGTTCTGTTCCACTCCCACGTTTTTTTTTTTCTTTTCTTACAGTACTTTTCATCTAACACAGTGCACTGCAGCCTCTCTCTTTTCTGATCCGCTCCCCTACAGCTGTATTTTGGATACTGCTAATGCTGTACTGCACATTTCCTGCTGCTGCTACAAATTAAAAGCTTTTCACTGGCAAAGCACATCAAGGCTTATTTGTGAAGCAGCTGCATAAAAATGATGTGATATTTGTTACTCAAATATGTTCTACGTAACATGATGGCAGTATTATTTAGTGCTTTTCTGTCAGTGGATCAGTGTGAAGGAATAAAGAAGAAGCAAAACATATGAAGAGCTACAGGCAACAGATGCTTTCTGTAAACTAGCAGAAGGATGTGGAGAGGAGATTGTGTGGCTCATGCTCTAGGGGTTTGGTGACACCTGGAAGCTGCTGACATTGTCCCATATCCATTTTGTCTAATTTGTATCATTTGGATCGTCTATACTGCCATTTTATTCTGTTGGCTATTCTGTACACACATCATTTACATGTCTGTCCATTCTGGGAGAGGGATCCCTCCTCAGTTGCTCTTCCTGAGGTTTCTTCCATTTCTTTTCCCCCATTATAGTTTTTTTTTTTTTGGAGGGAGTTTTTCTTTATCTGAAGCAAACGTCTAAGGACAGGGGGTGTCGTATGCTGGACGGATTGTAAAGCCCCTTAAAGCAAATTTGTAGTATGTGATAGTAAGCTATAAAAAAAAAAGACCTGTGTAGCAAGCCTTCAGCTCATCCAGCCTGTTATTGGGAAAACCACTCATGCCTTGCATCCATCATGGCTCTGATTGCAGTTGCTGATGGCATGGCTCAGGGCAGGTTTCCCAACCATACAGAGAAGCAGCATTAGTGGCATGTGTTGTTTTGTTGGGACGTTTTGGCAGCTCCGCTTAAAAATACAGTAGTGGTTTACAGCCAAATAATACAGCGCTATTCAGCATTGTGTTAGCAAGAAAGAACATGACAGTATCTTTGTGTATATAATGAATATGAAAATGAACATACTGTAACAAAGAGAAATTTAAGTCAGAAAAATGACACTGATGGTACCACAGCTGAGCAGTTGTTTGACATACTTCAGGACAGATTGGCAAGCAATCAACAATGAAAAATGACATTTGGCAATCTCAGGAGACAACATTAATGACGGAGGGAAACATGTCAGTGGGCTTGTTGCTCTTCTGCAAACATGTATTCTCAAAAACACTTATTTAGACACTGTTATGCATGTTGACTAAACTCAGTGTTGGTTTACACTGCAAGCTGTAACTGAGAGTCACAGAGGTTTTTGAACTTCATGTGGCATCAGCTATTGCTGATAAAAAATGTGTTGTTTATAATAATTATATGCTAATCAAAAGGAGCTGTGGCATATACGTAGTACAACAAGTAAGAATACCGTCCAATGGAAGAGGCTTAGGGCTTTTATTTATTAAATGTCCACTTAGGAATTTACAATAAGGCCAGAGCTTTGGAACAGTGCTTTAATAATCTACCAGCATGGTCAATTAGAGCACGAAGACCAGATTCATCACTACAGGAAGATACTAAAACAGAGAGCAAAAAGAGGCTAAAAGGCTAAGAAGTTGACTTCTTTTGGAAATACACTGAAACGCTCTTATGGCACCACAACTGGCATTTTTTCCATTCGTATGAAAGCAAAGTTGTTTGGACTCACTTGTAGACAGATATGACTGCATAAGATGGATAGTTTTGCAGTGTACTGCTGCAAGTTGATTGGCTGTTGGATAACTACATTGACTAAACTAGACTAAACTGTCAAGTCAGAACTGCACACAGTTGTTTATTATGTTGTGATGATTTAATTTGGACAAATAATTGAATCATTATAAAATGACTGCATGCAACCCTCTGTTTGCAAATTATGTATTATTAAGTTTGCTAATCAAAAAATGAATATTTTATACTACCCCATACTGTAAATATCAAGCTGAAGTTCAAAAACTATTATTAAATACCCCATAACCTGATTTATTCTAAACATAATAATTTTCCCCTTTTACTTGACACACACAAATCTGCACACTTTCTCTTATTTACTTATTTTGTTATAAGCATTGCACATTCTACTTACATGTACATTATACATTTAGTAGGTTCACAGCAGCTTGTGTCCACAGTTCCTCTAGTATCAGTGATGAGGTCACGATTGTTTAATTCATTTCAAGTTTAATCACGAGTTTGTCTCATCAGGTGGTAATAGAGCAGCATAACAGACGTTTGTTTATCTTGAAATGTCAAAGATATTGACTTTAAACATGCACTGTTATTATATCTTGTCGGCATTATGAAGATGGAAAGTGCTGAGAGACTGACTAATGCGCTGTTTTTGTCCTTTAATGGGATTTGTTGAAAATAAGAAATAAGATGTAAACAACGCCAGCCTAATCTTTTAAGAATGACATTTATCAACAAATAAATACAAATTTACATTAAAGCCCTTTTACACCCTCGTAATGCCCTACAACTTTGTCTCTGTAGTTTACTCCGAGCAGATGGAGCATGACCACATGAAAGCTCTTTTACTGAGCTCAGTGGGCATCCTCATTACTGACAAGAGCAGGGACCTCTCTGCTCCCTGTAAAATGTCATTTTGATTGTATTTGTTTTTATAGCATTTGGTTTCCTCGTCTTCTAGATTTTATAAATTGTCTTCACTCCCTTCCTCCTGTCATAATAAAGAGGCAGTGGTAGAATCCATAGTTCAAAGTTTAGATTGACACATTTTTGCTTTTCCAAATTAAATGTTTGACTTTGATTAGTTTTGTCTTTAGTAGTTAAAATGACAATACTTGTTTAACCCTTATCCTATTGACTGGGCTACCAGCAAACCCCCCAGAGGTATACTTTAAGTCATATCTCGCAGGTGCTTTATTCAATCATTCCAATTGTTCATTGACTGATAAATTTGTACTTAATGACTTCATATCATTGTTTTCTGTTTCTGTTTTAATTTGTGCTTTTTAAAAATGCCAATGGTACCAGTCAAAAGCACCCAATTCTGCCTCTGCAGTTTTAATAGATGGAACTATTTATTATTGAGTTTATGTTTGCCATGGGTCTCTGGTTGGTTTCACCAAATAAGTATATCACAAATAACATTTATTTGAAATGAGTGAAAACTAAATGATTCCAGAATCACAGGTTGGTAAATAAGCTTTTATGTACTAATGTGTGGATTCAACTTGGGATAAAAGCTGCAATTTGTATTACAGAAAAGTATATATTTTCATTTTACACAATATGGAAATTGACTCACTTTCCTAAAATAAAAATAATCAGTTTGGGTTTTGCTTCAGATGACAGTAATTACATAACTCACAATGTATTGAGAAGACATAAGTCAACATTTTGCTATGATGGATGTTTCTGACAGTAGTTTATTCTTGGGGTCCACCAGAGACCCCAGTGGTCCTCCTATGTTAAATATGTTGGCAGGATGAGGGTTAAATAGTATTTATTTATCTATCTATCTATCAGTGTTGTAGTACTCAAGACCGGTGTTGGTCTTGACACCGGTTCAAGACCACTTTTTGAAGGTCTCGGTCTCGAATGAAGAGGACTCAGGATTTTATTTCAAGACCGGTTGAGATCACATCTTCTGGGATATCACTACATTGCCTGTGTATCATCTGATTTATGTGTTAACATCATTACTGCGATTGGATGCAAAACTTCCTGCTTCAAATGCAACCAATAACTTGACTCATTTCTAGTTTGAAATGTGTTACTGTTAACCCCCCGTTCCCCGCCCCCCCCTTAACACGCATTCCCAAAGTGAATGTAGGTGAGAAGAAGCTCTGGCTGTCTGGGAGATGTCAGCCAGATCGTCGGTAATAACATTACATTTATTATATTTTTTAAAGAGTTTATTTGAAAAAATAAAATTAACACAGCAGTGTGTACATTCTGCAATGTAACGCTAACCGACACAGCTGGGACCACCTGCCTCTGTTCCAAAACTCTCCAGAAATCTCTCCACCTCCTCACCCAAAGGGATTTAGCGAATATTAGCTGTACATATAGCTAGTTGTGTATATACCGTATTTTCAGTTGCTTTGGTCTGGTCTTGATTCAGTCTCGCCCTGCCTTGGTCTTTGGTCTTGTCTCGGTCTCAACTCCTCAAAGTCTTGGTCTTGTCTCGGCCTCGATGCACTCTGGTCTTAATAATGACTCTGTCCCGGTTTGGGTGTCTAACCAAGGTCTTATCTAATGAATGAGCTGCATCCTCAGCTTACAGTGTAGCTCTAAGCATGCTGGTGTATTGACAAACGTCGATTGCAATGTATTGGACTGGGGACTATTGACATTGCAATAGCAAAGACATCCTGTGGTTGGGAAATGTTTCTTGGTGCAGTGAGAGATGACCTTGTTGAATACATATTCAGAGGAAACACGGATAGAGCTTTAGTAGCTTGGGAAATTGAACCTGTGTTATAAAAAAAAGAAACGCATACAGGATGACAAGCAAACACTGTATGCGTGTGATTGATTTAGTCATTAATCTGGGCTGTACTCTGTGTGTGTGTGTGTGTGTGTGTGTGTGTGTGTGTGTGTGTGTGTGTGTGTGTGTGTGGTGTGTGAATGCACACACATAAATGCATAAAAGTGTGTATGTGTATAAAGAGCCCCTCTCTGTGCACACAAGGATAAGACTCCTTGTGTTTAACTGCTGTGTCCCTCAGCCCACCACCCTCCTCCCATGTCTTCCATTCTACTGATTGGCATACAGAGCAAAATCATGAGTCACCCACGCAGGAGGAGAGAAGTCTTGTCTGTTGTGGTAGGTCAAGTAAGGAAGCACTGTGACCTTGAACTGTAAACAAGACACATTTTTGCTCGCTCTGGTTTACTCCTGTACTTTGATTTTACACACTTTCATTCGATTCCACGTCATAGATGATTGAAGGTCTGGAGCTCATCACATGTGATGCCAGACTGGCTTTGGCTACACAATCACAAAGTAAATACTGTACAGACCTTGGAAATATTGCATTTTTGTTGTTTTTAACTTTCATTTTGTTACATGTGGTAGCTATCGTGTTGCATATATTCTTTAGTATTTTCAGTTGTATGTATTGTACACTTCGAAAACAAACAAGAAAAATTTTAATAAATGAAGATGAATCCAAACCCTAATGCAATCCTAGGGTTGATTTGTATTTAGGCCAAAATGAGCTGTCTGGAACTTTTATTCAGTTCTTTAATTGCCTCAGAATTACGTTTGTTTTTTTAAGATTTTTTAAGGGCATTTCCGCCTTTAATGATAGGACAGCTCAGACATGAAAGGGGAGAGAGAGGGGGAAGACATTAGGGCTGCACAATTAATTGAATTTTAATCACGATCACGATTTTGACTTCCCACGATCAAATTTACGTGACCGAGCGATATTTAAAATGCGTCATTACGTTCATAGAACGCTCCTTACCAAAGTTTTTGCAAAGCCAATCTAGCGCTCCATAACCCACTGTCTGATCACGTACCTCCATGAGCCAATCAGAGTTGTTCCCTGCACCGCGCAGCTTAGTTTCTAGATGTAGACAGTCACAGAGGACAGAGTAATGTGAGGAAAATTCCACAACAGGTAGCAGTCGGTCATCATAAGCCAGTCACAATGTTTACGAGTTTACCAGTAAACGCAACGTTTTGTCCCATCTGTTTTGTTTTTCAGACAACAGCAATGACCAGTGCTAGTTTGTGTCTTTTAGCTCATAGCTTTAGCACAATATGGATGTAAAAGCAGTTATATTTAGCCTATGTGACAATAAAATTTGTTTTGGTTAAAATCAACAAATAATCGTGATAATTAATCGTGATCTCAATATTGATCAAAATAATCGTGATTATCATTTTGGCCATAATCGTGCAGCCCTAGAAGACATGCAGGAAAACTGTCACAGGTCGGACTCAAACCCTGGACCGTCTGCACTGAGGAATAAACCTCTATATATGTGCACTCGTTCTACCAACCGATCTCACCGGCCACCCTCAGAATTAAATTTAAGGAAAGAATTTCGCAAGTGACAAACAACTGCAAACATTAACATCTGCTGACTGGACTAAAAAAGGGCATCAATAATGAATCCATCTTTTGACATTTTCTAAATATTTCAAACATATCGTATTTAAAACCTTTAAAAAGGATTATGCTGCCAATATTGTGACATTCCTAGCCCTCTGAACTGCAATAGTTGGCAAATAGTCCAAAAGGGTAAGAGAGCCATATTTGGCAGCTAACAGTAGGCCTACATACTCATTTGGCACATCTACTGTTACAGTCCAACGCGATGGAATGCAACCGGAAGACAGATCTAAGATGAACCTGAACACTGAGAAGACAGCTTATTAGAGTGTCCTAATTTGAACAAGTCAAATAGGTCTTTAGTCTTAACGGTAAGACTGAGAAGATGAAACAATATTTTCTAATTATTTCACTACTGAGGATAGAAAGTGGGCACTGATTTGGTTTTCCCATTAAAGTCAGATGAGATGATGATTGTCATTGGCAGTGCATGTTGGTGTGAGTTTCTGCTGCTGTTTGGTTGGCACTCAGCTGCAGAGACCACCACTGCTTGGTGGCAGCAGCATCGGTTCGTGACCGAGAACAGACCTGTGAAGGACTGGGCTCCGTCCAATCGGCCCCAGGGGACGATCTCTTACTGTTCAATTCTAATTCATGTACATATAAATAACTGTCGCTGGCACTGCTAATTGGATTAAGCGGCTTGGTAGGGGAGAGCAAGGGGAGAGGGGGAGCGAAGGCAACTAGAGAGGCAGCATGACTTGATTTACAGCATACAATTGTGTTGTTTTTTTGTAAGCGTAGCTATTGAAGAACATTCTGACAAGGGAACAATGTGTTTTTAAAATACAATTCTCATTTTTATCATTCCAAATGTCATTCACCATAAATTATAAAAAATGCAGCCATGGCATTTATTTACCTCCACGGCAAAAAGAAGCAGGCCTTTAATGCGAAACTTGCTTGTATTAGAGATTGGCCTTCATTACAAATTTTCACTGTAAGAAGTCTTCCTGTTTTCCTGAATTGCTCCTTTTCTCAGTGGTTCATTTCAGTTTGTTTGGATCATTATTAAGCTACTGTTAAAGATATATTTTGCTGATTTAATTTAGATTTAGATCATTGAGTTTAGTCTTGGTATTATCTCAGAGATCTTCAATAGGGGGATCCTCAGAGTCACTGCAGGGGGGCCTCCAAATTATTGTTAATTATTTAAAGTTTTTTCAAAAATGTAAATGTCTTAACATGAATCCAACATATTATTAGCAAATAAAAATCCCCACTGATGATAGGCTTACTTACTAAGATAGTCACTAAGGTAGCCAGTCATCCACAGATACAGTTAATCCTTTATTTCACTGTGCCACATGTATGTTTAACATTAAAACATAATTCATAAAATCATGCTAACAATTATTATTTTAATAGCTTAGTATTCTATGCACTAAAAATTTATGTATAAAGGCTTTGGGCTGCCCTACATGTTATTGTAGGCTCTGTTTAATATGCAACTTAATTTCATAAAATATTAGTAATAGTCCCTGCTCTGTCTGTCTTTCAGTTAAGGGGTCCTTGGCTTAAAAAATGTTGAAGACCCTGCACTATCTAATTAATTTAAAAAGGATGCTACAGTTAGCACTATTTAGAACATTGGTAAGCAACTGAAGATGGCAGGAGCAATGGAAGCAAGATGAGATTTGGAAAAAATGTGCTGTGGAGAATGCAAGAGAGGCAGATAGAAATCTAAAGGTGTGAGAGCATGAGAAAAACTGAAATGGGGGAGGGGGGGATTGTGGATCAATCGTATGCAAAACACAGAGAGAATACACGTTTTGATACGAGACAGAAGCTGGACAGCTGGAACATGGTGAGAGGATGTGGTAAGGAGAAGGAAAGGAGACGTGAGGAAGGCTTACCTGGTTCCTGTGCAGCTCCTGTGTTGGAGGACGAGGATAGGTGGGAAGGGTAGCAGGGAGGGAAAAAAACAGAAAGGGAGATTAGCATTCAAAGCCCCATCTTAATTTAATTGCCCCCATTTGCCAGTGCATAGAGGTTTGTAAAGTACAGGAGAAGCCAGGTAAGGATGCAAAGAAAAATCATTCATGCTGGTCCTTTCTGCAAAAAGAAAATCATTAAAAGATCGCAGCTCATTTGAGAAACAGACAGTTGTTGAAGTTTATGTGTAAGGTTTTAACTTCAAAGGCAAATTCATTTGGCTAGAAATGGGCTTTGATCAACATTTTTTGGAGGTAATACCCAAATGTTGTTGACTGCATACTCAGATGATGATATCTTGTGCAAATGTCTTTCGGCTAGTCCCATGCCACACATCTACTGAATCACAAATATCCTCGGAAATATTTTTCTGTAGTAGACTCTACTGTAGTAGAATACAAAATAATGATGACGTTGCTATTGCCTTTCATGCATCTATGGAATGAAAAAAGAAAAGAATCAGCTCAGGTTAATAAATGTGTGAGAAATGACACCATAGGCATAAGCGTGAGGTTGCCACACAACCAGCATGGAAGTCACTGCTCCGAGCCAAGGGACAGTCGAGCACATAACCCCCCCATACAACCACAACTTTCTGCTTTTATAATTGGGTTATTTGGATGGAATAAACAAAGCGAATGAAAACGCCTAAACAAAGGACCACCAAAAAAATCAACACCTAAAAATCAATATCAGTTCAAGTGTATGCTTTATTTAGAATATGTTAACATTGTTCACATTGCCGTCAGACAGCCCTTTCCTTTGGCAATGCATTTTCTCAAACATAGAGCTTCCCTATTCCTACGCAGAAGCGCAACTGTGCAGCACACTGCAATATGCCGCAGATAAGCTGTTTGGGTCAGACTCCCTGCAGTTTATGGAATAAACAAATACAAGAAAATGAAAGTGAGTGATTATGACAGCGATGATGAAATGCTGTTCACTATGGTGAGAATAGTATGCCTTTATGAGCCAGAGTATACAGAAGAACTTTTGCTGAGGCAGACTGATCGGGTGTAGGAATAAGGATGTTCTACGGTAACAAAAATGCAGTGCCAAAAGAAAAGGACATAGGCAAGGCAAGGTAAAGCGGGGAAAATATTCTAAATATAGTGTACACTTAAACTAATATAGATTTTTTTAGGTGGCTAAAATGTTTTGCTGTGTGGCCCAGGCCTGTCCATACAGTAACAGTACAATGCTCAGCTTCTGTTCCTGGATAAGTACCTCATACAAGCCCACTTCAAAATATCCCGTTAGACAGTGAGGTTAAGAGGTGCTTGTACTGTAGGTGGATTTCCTTTGGACAGATCCATGCTAGCTGTTTCTGTTTGCTTCCAGTCTTTATGCTAAGCTAAGCAATGTCTTTTATCCAACCCATCATAAAAATAACAACAAAACACACTTTTAAATAAATGAGCAAAAACTGGCTAAGGCAGGCTCAACTGGGACGCAGTGTTTCCCCCACTGTACTGCAAGCCTGTAAGACATTTTTTAAACTACAGTTACAGTGGGGCGGATCTGTTGGAAAGTCATAGTCATATTTTCAAATCTCCAGTTAGCTCTTATAGCTTTTTTAAAATCATAATTTTGCGATTCCATCCATTATTTGGTATCACTGAAACTATTGGGCTCTACATTAATACTGCCATCTGTCTGGGACTGGCCCCAGCCGGGCCCTCCTCATAAAAAGACACTTGCCAGCGGGCCAACTTTTTGGGGGGAAACCCTGGGGACGTTTGTAAAAAATCCAACATTGCAGGGAAATAGCAGCGCTGGCCCTCAGTATACAGTCTGGCATCCATTTAGGCCCCCATCGTTGAAGAACATTTTTCAGCCAAGTAAGCATCAGGATTCCAGCTACGTGGCAGCTTTTGATTAGAAAACCTATTTCCTCTTCAAGTTTTGCCAAATTTCAATCACGGGGATATTCTAATTACCATTATCCAGAGCGAGAGGCAGAGATTGAGTGGGTGTGTGTAAGTGAGGTAGACGAGGAGTAAAAGGGAGGCAGTCTTTGCATGTAAGCTGGCAAAATTGCAGGGAAAATGCAGCGTGACGATCAAGTGAACAAAGGGTAGAATTCCAGGTCTTTTACATCCTGTTACACAGCCCCGTTTGTGATGAAGATGTATCCTGTTGAATTGCTGATCATTTGCTTGGACATGTATGTCTGCAAGCTAAAAGGCCTCCGTATGCTCCAAACAGAGGTTGTACGATGTGTTGTCTGACCATGTCGGAAATAGAAATTACCTTTACATTTACAAGCTACTGCATTCACTTTCAATGTTGTTTAATGACCATATATACATACCTATTTTACAAAATATTAAGGTTGATGGAGTTTGGTAGCCTTCAATCTCACCTAAAAAGCGTTTGCCAAAGCTACAAACTGCAGTGTTCACCTAAAGTCTGAAGACTTAAGCTGTTTTTGAAACCGTTCCCTCATTCACTCACTCACTCACTATTCCCTATACAGTGTTTATTAAATATTGAACCATATAGGGAACGCCCAAATGAGATTTTGGACACTCACTGAAAATATCGTGGCATCAGTAGATGTGCAGGTTATTTTTGTGACGGAGGCGGGCGCGCCCAGCATCATGTGAACAAATATGATACGTCACTGAAACAAACCGAGCACTCAGGAGAATAATGAAAAGTTGTATATACTATATTTGCATGTTACATTTCCACTGTTTAGAAATGAAAGTCCGCTCCATTTTTCCTTTTCAGTTTTAACGGGTGATTCTGCTTCTTCTTCTCATCCAGGAAAACACGACCACATTGCATTGTGGTATACGGGAGTAAAATGTAGGGCACATCATTATATTATCTGTGCATTGTGGGTATTTTATAGTGGGCTATATAGTGAATGAAATTAACCGTGGAGAATTCGAACACCACTACAAAATGGTGAACACACTATACAATATAATGCACCATTTCCATGATAGGGAACGGTGTAGAACACAGCTTTTGTCATAAAGTCTCCCAGCATAGCATCAGTTGTCTCCTGCTTAAGCATACAGCCATAGCACACGGGAAGCAGAGTAACAAAGTGCTTCTGAGAACCACACGGTCAAGCCAGACCACCCTCGAGTTCAGGTTCATGCGGTGTGATGGGGTGAGGGCCGTTTGCTTTGGGGAGATTGCACAGCAATAGGCGAGACATGGAGCAGCTCTCCCCATGTTAAGTAAATGGAGAGCGGGTGAAGAATAACTGCATGGTCGCTTTGCCCCTTATGGGTCTTGTGGGAGCTTTCGCTATTCCAGCACGACCTACAACCTCCAGAGGTGAGGTTAAATGACAAGGACTGCCGAGATGCATTAAACATGAGTCATTTGGAAAGAGAGCTAGACGTTGGACCACTCCAGAGATGATAGGGACATTTACCAGGGTTTCACCAGGACCTGAGCTGCATTTAATGAAGGCCTCCACTACCTCCCAATGTCTCTCTCTACGTTTGACTCACAGCCAGGGAGCTAAGTAGTTCAAGATAAACACAGCCACTACTCTTCATGGCTCCAGTGGACCTATTTTCTGCCTCTTTCTCTTCCTCTATACTCACTCTCGTCAGACAACTTATAAAAGTCTCTTCGTAGTGAGCAGTGGTCATGACAAACTTGTGAAGTTCTTGTCATGCACAAAACCAGCAGCAGCCAAGAACAAATATGTAAGTGATTCGAGTTAAAAAATAATCAGTGTCAGCAAAAAAAGATGAATTTGTTCAAACCGATCAAAAGCAAAATACAAGCAAGAAAGCTGTGGAATAATAATACAATATTTATATATTACACATCCTGAACATACAGTAAATACAATCCTATTTTACACCACCAGGTAGCTAAAGCATAATTTAAAAAACATATTTATAACTTGGGTTTTATTTATTTTTTATCTTTGACCATCATTCCTATACTATTGTACTCATCACAGAGTTAAGTTAAATGCTGACATCTGGAAGCATGGCAACATTGCTGAAAGGAAGTCAGATGAGGCAAGAATCACAAGCAATCAGATGCTGTGAGCAAACAGGGGTTAGCCCAAAGTATTTAGCAGAAAAAGAAAAGGGAAAATGATTACCCAATTGTGCAAAAACACAGTAAAGGCCACTGCTCTTGATACAAGAGCTAATAGTTGGTTACTGCTGAAACTATATGTCCTATCAACACATTCTCATTCTCCCATTGCGTAAAATACAAACGCTTGGTCCTGTGCTTTTGGCATTGGTTATTCACGTTGAAAGTCTCCTTTAGTGTCGGGACTCTTGACGTCACATTTGACCCTCTGGGTCGGGACTTACTGACTGACATGCGGCACAAGAAGGGACAGTTAGGTTAAGGAAAAGATCGTGGGTGGGGTTACAAAATGTACAGTTCAGTGACACGTGGGATAAGTACGGGACACGAACCCTGGTCTCCTGGGTGAAATTCCTGTATTGTTTGACCCATCCACCACCCCAACCAACCTCCTTACGTGGCATAAATATGATGAAGGGTGGCCAAAGACAGACACATGAAAGGACAAACAAACTGACCAAAATCACTTTTTATAGACAAAAAAAAAAAACAGAGTACAAGATATTTCATTGCGTAATACACACTACTAGTGCAGCCAAATATAATGTGCAATAAGAGCGGTCTAAAACAGCCCTGCTTTCATCTGTATTCATTAGGTGAGGGAGGCATGGACCCTCCTCTTCGCTAGAAACACAGTAATACCAACGGCTTCCTTCGACACAGCACGACAACACGCTTGCAAGCGCGTCATCTTCAAACGTAGCTCTTGGTTAATGGCCCGGAACACACATTCAATGTCTATCAAAAAAGGACGTTGCTGGGATGGATGCACATGCTGACAACCTCTGTCACTCGCTCCTCGATCACACAAACACACGCTAACACAGTGTCTCACACAAACACACACACACACGCCTAAATTACCAACAGTGGACTATCAGGCTACACACACTAACACTGTCTTACACAAACACCACGCTAACACTGTCTCTCACAAACACACACACTCACACACAGAGAAGCCTCTAGTCAGTTTAAGTATAGCAAGCAATAATGTGTTGATTAAATCTGCGATCAGCTGCCTAAGGGGCATGAAATTGGACATGATGAGTGTGGCACATTAAAAACTAATTATCAATAGCACCAATCCTATTGTCTTTCTTTTAAACCAGTCACAGCAGTAAATCAAGTGTGGAGAATGGAACACTATATGCTCTATCACAATGAGCTCTGGGCTTACAACCATACCTGGGTTCTGGCTGCATTAAAGCTTTTTGATCAAATATGAATCTATTATTATTTATTTATTATTGTATTACAAACTCATGGAGAGTTGACAAAACATGCTGCCAGCAGGGTATCAAACTGCTTTGCCTGGAATGCTTGACAATTTAAAAGGTGAACTAGAAAAAATATGATTTGTTTTAAACCTTTCTTTGAATGCCCGCATGAACAG
Organism: Perca fluviatilis; assembly: GCF_010015445.1. Lineage (NCBI taxonomy): Eukaryota > Metazoa > Chordata > Actinopteri > Perciformes > Percidae > Perca > Perca fluviatilis. Next base: position 9,946,613 of record NC_053127.1, on the reverse strand, counting down.
TTAGAAAAGTACTCTATCAAATCTACTTTCCTGTCTTTTGGCCTCTGTGAGACTTTCTGCGGTTTTAGAGATTCAATTAAACTGGAAAATATGAGCAAAGGACGAAGTCAGCTAACGTTGCTAAAGAGACAAGGTCCGCACAGAGAGTAGGACTTCAGCAAGGGACATTTCAATGAACTGACCGACATCTTTCTTTTCAGGTCTTTTTGCATGCAGCCTCTTCTCAAGGATGCTTTCAAGATGGCACCTGCTGCGGTTGCTAAGAGACTTGTGATGCAACTGCAAAGTCTCTATATTTCATCACCAACAATGTGCCGTGGGACACAATCTGCACTAGTCTCTTCCCACCAAAAGGATTTCTACTCAGTTATGCACTGAACTGTAAAGCAGCTGTCATTTGATATAAGCTACAAGGTATAAACATTGCCTTTTTTCCCTTCTCTCCTTCCTCCTTTTTTCTCTCCTTGGATGTTGTTCATCCATCCACTCTCCCTTTACCTCCGGCTGTCTCTGGAACCCGGTGATTAGAGCGCTGGGTGCTGTCCTGCTGATAAGGCTGAGAACCCTCCCTCCTTGTGTCCTCAGGGTGACACAGGAAAAAAAAGGAGCCCAGGGTGATGTCCCGGACACCCCCAGTCCTCACGCCTTCTCACCATTCACCAAGTCATGGGTGGTGGCTTAATACACTGCCTTGTGCACGTCATGACTTTGAACTGATAGGCCTGCAATTTCATGGTGGATAAGAACAGCCAGAGAAATGAGCAAAACGTAATACAGCTCAGCTCATAACAGTGTAACATTATGCATAGAGGGTCCTTTTTATGAGTGAAATTCTACATTCTAGAGTGTGTGTTTACAGTACCATCTGGCAGATTGTGTACACTTAGCACCGGAAATGCAGGACAAATTCGGGTGCTCAAATGTGGATAAGCTTCATTACATGACAGCCTCTATTGTCTAAATTCCCATGCAGCTGCCATAAAAGGGAAAATAATGAAGCACAGGTTATTCACAATGAGAGTAATTTGATACAATTATAACTGTGGCTTCCCCGTGCTTCCTCAAGCTATGTAGACCCTTGCTTTGTCAGTTATCCTACCTACAATTTGATTTCAAGGATCAGGCGGATGCTATTCTGTATTTTTCTTTTTAACAGTCGGTTGAAGCCATTAGGCTTGGGCGGAGTGCCACAGACTAAAGTGAAGTTTGAAAGTATTGTGAGAGGTACTAATATGTTGTTGGTTTTGGTCTTTCCATGGGATTTGGATCAATAAAAAAATTGCTCCAAATAGGAATTGCACAAATGTGTACTAATAGATTTGATGTGTGCATTAGCTACTGTAAAAAATAAATAATAATAATAATAATAATAATAATTCTAAAGAAAATCTAAGTAGAAAAATCCAGTGACCACCCAAATATTACCATACCTTCTACTCAATGATATATCTGATAAGGACAGAAAATCCAATTACCAAGGTGTTGTTAAAAAAAAAAAAAAAAAAAAAAAAAAAAGACTTGGTCAGGCTTATCTCTGGGGTCAGGGAAGGTCCACAGCCATTCATTTTAAATGAGCAGAATGGATTTGTGGTAATAGAAACCCAATGGCTCCAGACAGTATTGGGACTTGGTGGCGTGAAGACACCAAACCACGATGTGATAACCTGACCACTCAAATATATGAAGTGGAAGAGGTCAAGAAAGTGATTTGGGTTTTCTGCCCCCCCCACACTCAATATAACAGCCTTAAGCATAATGCATTAGAAATATATTAGGAGGCATTCGAGTGTAACAGAGCTGAAGATGTCAGGTAAACTTTCTTTTGGTCAAAATACTAGCCATCTAATTTAAGACTCTTTTGTTTAAGCTCATCATTCAATGGTAACTGGTCGTGCCTGTAAAACAAGTAACCTCGTAGGTAGGAAAGAGCAATTGCAATTTCGGCAGTTATGAATGTTAGACTATGAAGGTCAGGACTTTTGGTGTGGAGAATGTTAAGATCTCTGATACCTGTGAGTTAGAGAAAAGCCAATTTCTGGTGTTAAACTGCTCACGTTCATGTGTTAAGATTAGTCTATATCCTTGAAGTTCCACTTCCGGGATTGCTCCGGTGCCGCCGGCAATTTCGTCGATGTCCGTTTCCTTCCGCTTTCTTTGTGTTGGAATTTTAAACTCTGGTCGATTTTTGAGGTCTATGGTTAACTGCTCCTCAGATCTCTGCAGGGTAAATTGAGACAGCTAGCTAGACTATCTGTCCAATCTGAGTTTTCTCTTGCACAACTCTTTTACAGTGGCTCCATGCAGAGCTTAGTGCTGCCTATGACGATTGTGATTGGTTTAAAGAAATGCCAATAAACCAGAGCACGTTTTATCTCCCATCCCGGAATGCTGTGTGGACTAGCCAGACCCTCCTCCACTCCGCAGCGTAATGATGGTCTGGCAAAGCGAGACTAAGATAACTGTGACGTAAGTAGCCCCAAACATAACATTGTTTTCAGAGGAAGTGTGGAGTTCATAAATTCTACTGTCACTTTCCAATCAGCGAAAAAATATTCTTTTGCTCTCTCATTATCATTTTGTATAATTCCAATAAAACAAAATACCAGTAATGGCTGTTCTTCAAATGTAGCTTGTTCACACCCTGCAAACTGTGAATGTGAAAAAATATGTTCACAGCGTCACATATTTCCCATATGCCACCATTAGGCAGGCTATTATTTGATGCATTTATGAGGCATTGTTTTGATAACCAGCCAAAGTTCAAGTGAAGTAAACGTTATTATCTCCGAATGGGGCTTTCTACAGCTAGCAGAGAATAAAAGACAACAGTCATGCACAGCATAACATGCATTCATATTCTATATTCCAACAGGGCAAATTACAACAAGCTATTAATGAGACCAATTATAACAGGGACAAATGAGGAGAAGTTGTAGTATAACATTCCATTGTGCGGAAGACAGGAACACCGACAGAGGCTTTTTTCTTAAATGAATCTGTAACTATTTATATAAAAAGGCAATTAAGAGTGGACATTGGGTGATTTAAAATTGAATGAGTTTATGTTTTAGTTATATTTTCTCTGAGAACACAAAGTACAAATATCATTTTTTAATGGTTATGTGTTCCTAGCATAACTAATAAAATATGAGGTTGAATATAAGATTTAATTCAGGCTGAATTGTCCTCACATAGCTATTTTAACTCAGGACAGGAAAGCATATGTACTTTATAGCACCACTCCAACATTGACTGGTATTATTAACATTAGCAGTAAGTTGGTTTGCTACTTTAATATTTACTAAGCTACTAGATACTTTTCAATGTTCAAACTTGGTAACCATGGTCCATCCATATGTCTATTGTGTATATCTGCTTATCCAATTGTAGATATCAAGGGGCCTGGAGCCAATCCCAGCATGCATTGCATGAAAGACGGATGTTGTGTGTCTATTTTGTTACTCACAACACTGGGGGGGTAGTGTTGTTTTTTTTTTTTTTTTTTGTTTGGTGTTATTGTTTGTTTAATGATTTTTTTTTTTTTTTTTTTTTTTTGTTTATTTTTTGTTTTTGGGGAGTGCAAGCAGGATTTTTACAGATTGAAATGCCCCACTTTGAGCTATGCAGCTCAGAGGCTATTACACCAGTACTCATTCCCTCCCACTTTGCTTTTGACTTAATTGAATCACCCTGTCCCCATATCAGATATTCCTTAACGGAATACGGAAACCTATCCACCCTTTTCCTAATACCATTAGGGGAAGCGGGAGAGCAAGATGGATGCTTTAATCCTGCTGGTTCAAAGCACACAAAAGGAGAGTGTGCCCTGCAGTAAGACATTAGCCACAACATTCACTGCTGAGCCACAATATTCTTCCAAGCAGAAGACTTGCCCTCTGCCTGACTGAAAGCTACAATAACGAGAACTCATTTCCTGTAGACAACCTTGCATGTAAATAACGGAAAGAGTAACTCATTGCACTGCTTGTTATAGGCTAAAAGAAAAGAAAAATCACCACAACATGTTACAGTCGGCTGCACCTTATTTCCATGATGTCTACTACAGTATGTTATGAGTCCACATAGGTCCAGTACGTTTATGCCATCTGCTCATGAACCCGGCAGATATGCAGGAATGCATGTCCAATTTGACAACAATGGTGATGCAGATGAATGAGGTTCAGGCAAGCTTCCTGCTGCTTTGGTATTCTTATTTCCCTACCTATTTTCTGCTGTGTCAAACTGCAGCTAAGCTAAGGTGAGGTCCATTATTTCTGGCCAGCTCAGGCACATACTAATCCTCTTATTTGGGAGGTCAGCGCCAATCATTATACAGAGGGGTGCCATTACAGTGTACACTCCAGTGAGCTGATTTTCCCCTTACATAAATATATGACTCAAGGGAATGCTCTTACTCCCCTCTCTAATTTATCCCTCCTGCTTCTACTTCTTAGCTCTCATCCTTTTTTTCCTCTCTCTCTCTCAACTTCCCACTCTCTTATCTACAACCTTCAAGCCCCTTTTCGCTTTTTACCTTTTCATTTTTCACTCTCCCACACTTTCAACGCACATCCCTCTTTTCCCACCCTCATTTTTTTTTTTTTTTCAGGATGCCCAGAGTGGCGTATAATTGAATCTGCAGAGAATCCATGAGCAGGAACAATTAGCTCAGTCATTCAGAATGTGGATATAGCTGTACAGTAGGATAAACAGAATCATAAAAAAAAGATAGGAAAGCAGGAAGATAAGCCTGAACTGTATGGATGCCAGAACAAAGAGAAACACACAGCTCACAAAGTACACACAATTTTGTTCCCACCAACCGCAGACAAAGATGGGATAGTCTCATGTTGCATTGAGTGCATGGCTTTGCTGTCATGCTGTCCAGCTTATGAAACTATCCATATTAATGTATTTTTCATTGGTATGACAAGTGGATGATTTTATTCTAGGAGAGGAAGCCACATCTAGGAGGGTTACTGTAAAGTAAATGTACAAATTGACCAATGACGTTAAATGGAAATGTATCTCAAAGTTGTGGAAACATATACACTAACTCTAAACCAAAAATTTCAAGCTGCTGATGGCACTAGATACAAATTCAGATTATCAAAGTCATCAGGTGACATCTGGGAACCAAGATTGTTTGTACCAAATGATTACACAATCAATTTCTATTTTGATATATTCCACTGGAAAAGTGAAAAAGTTGAGCTGCTGGCGAAGTTAAATGAAACATCGGCGGATAAACAAAGCTTTTAGGAAACTGGAAAGGCTTGAATATCTGTGCCAAATTCCATGGCAATATACTGAACAGTTAATAATACATTTGACTTAAAACTAAAAATGTCATAGTGGCTCAAGAAAATAGTCCGGAGATCTCCAAAGATTCCTCCACTGTTGGCCAAAAATGTTTCCTGGCAATCCATCAAATAGTTGTTGAGATATTTCAATCTTGAACAAAGTATATAACCCCAGAGCCACACCACTAGCTGGCTAAAAAAACACTTCTAGCTTCACACAAGGGCAGCAACCATGTCTTGGGCTGGGGAATCCTGGTTGGACTAATCCATAAGAAATAGCTAATTTATTTATTTTATTTATATGGTTTAATTGCATTATAAAAATGTATTTATTAACAGGAGTGGTGTCTACTTCCCTCAAGTCACCATCACAGATGGGACGGCAGCCCGGTGTGATACCACACAACAATAACAGCCCCCTTGGTCCTGCTCAGACTGTTATGTAAGTGCAACGATGCACGACTGCTGAAATTAAGAATGTGTAAAATGGGCAAAACAAAAAGCAACACTTTCCTTCCAGGGTAAGGAAAAGTAGGGGAACAGTCTCTCTGTCCAAAATATATATATATTCTACTCCGTGTGGAACTGACACTGGCAAATGTGGACCATAAATACTTCATAAATACCAATTACCTCAAGAAGAAGGTACGAAGAAAAGAGCAGCTATTTCAGCCAATTATGAGGCTTCTCTCTCAAAGGGTGGAGAAAGATGACTCTTTCCTTTCAAGCTTCCAACTGAAAGGAGAAACCTCTGTCATGTTGCAGAACCCAATAATGTTCCCTTCCACCTTCATGTCAGGGATGAAAGGCCCCAAATGTCCTTTGAGTGAAACCCTCAGAGGACTTAACATGCATCAATAACATTTCCATCCTTGAAGATGTTTCAGGGGGACTACACATTATCTCCTCTCTGTACATCCGGAGACTTTTATTTAGCCCATTCTCAAAGGTCCTTCCTCGCCATGGTAGAGGTAGAGATAGAGGGAAAGAGAAAGAAGAACAACAGAAGAAAACAAAAAGAAGGAGGGAAAAGCGGAGTCAGACAGCACATTGTGGCGAGCGTCGCCTGCTTAAAATAGGACAGCTGCCTCTTGAAGGAGCCATCATTCTTCATAGGGGTAGCCTGTCTTCATTTCCACCCTCGGCAAAGCACACAGGGCTTAACACACTTACGTCTGTGGCTTTGCTGCACTTGAAGGTGGCAGCAATTCCCTAGACTGCAGGGGGAGGGAGCAGTGCAAAGCCACCCCGAAAAAAGCCAACCGCTTTAACAAATTCAGCTGAGGCAATATCCAGACCTCCTGCTTTTGTCGGAGCAAACTTTTGGCCCCATCTAGGTGGCAGTGGCAGTGTATGTCCCAGGTCTGCAATCGTTATTGCAAATTACATTTGTATGTATTAATAAAGAAGTGATGAACCAAAACATAAATGTTCAATGCATTAGTAAGGTCCTTTTAAAAAAATGTTTTGGTATTTGCCTTTTTTGGACAATTTTCTTAGGAGACAGCGACAAGAACCTTGAAGAGAGAAAGGTTGATGGCATGCAACAAAAGTCTTCCTAAACGCTGGCCACGGGCCCAACAGGATGCCTCAGAAGAGCCATTAAAATTTTAAATTACAGTAAGTCCTCACAATCTGGACAAAAACTGCCGAACAAGTAAAAGTATGTGGTGCATTCCCAGTAGAAAACAGCCAAGGTAGGCAAATCAAAACAGACAAAACCAGCACACATTTAGGAATGCTCTGGGGAATGTGGGCTGTTTTTACAGTCTAAATGAATCACAATTTGAGCATATTTTTACATTTGCTTCTCTACTATAAGAAAGGAAGTACATTCAAGAAGGAAGCACCAAACTTTAATGCTGAAACCAATGCAGTCTAAGAAGTTTAGGTTTTAACAGTCAATGTAAATCTTTCTTTTTGTTTAGACTCCTGTGACTAAAGTAACTCTCACTGCATCTGGGATTTTCCATAGCCTATGGTTACGTTTCACAAGATTCTAAGTCATTTACATTCAGTGGGGACATTTCGTCATATACAGACTCAGTCCACCATTGATACATAAATTATTCAGCCAGTGGCCCAACCCTTGTTCACACTGTACCTGAGACTTTGTATCCTCAGGAAAGGGGGTTGGAGCTGCTCCAAAACTGAATCTTATTGTCAGCTTATGCTGTAAGTGGCCTCCCCTATGTTCAAATTAAGCTTATGACATTCAGCTACAAAGCAGTGATTATAGCGAAAAGGTTAGCAGTGAGTCATCTGCAGCTGAGCAGCTAACAGTGACAACTGGGATGTGGAATAAGCATTATTTGTGTGAGCTATCCTTTCGACTGGGGTAACCGCAGACCCCAGAGGTATACAGAGGTTTTGTCATATTTCTCAAGTGTATTATTCTATCATTCCAAGTTGTCATGACTTTGTCAATCAATTTGTTACCATATAGTGGTTTATTCTTGGGGTCCCCAGGGACATTAGTCAGTGGTCCTTGTATGTTTAATATATTGGTAGAATGAGGGTTAAAGAGCTTGACTGTGACACCCTCCAAATAAGGGAGGCAGGAATAGGGCATCTCTCACACGTGGCAACAGTATAATTTCATCTGACCACCCACACAAACGGCCTCTTCACTTGCTTCCACTGAGAGCATATTTCCCCGAGAAGCACAGCAATACTTGGGATATTCAACCCCAAAAACGGAGCACTCGGCTTTAAAAATTAGGGGATGGTGGTCACTGATATCTCTTCAAACCTGACTGATAGAATGACCTAAAAAAGGACAGTTAAATAGTTGGGGCTTCAGAACCCAATGGCTCTTTGAAGAGGGAATATCCATATCCCTACTTTGAGTAAAGTTAATTAGATCATTGACATTTTGCCATGTGGCACCTCCTGGCATTAAGTGCAAAAAGTATATAGCTTTGAACCATTACTTCAAAAAGCCAAAACACTTTCAGCTAGACTTAGTGCCACTTGGTGTAGCAACAGAACAGATAGAAACAGAACATTTTCATACCTTATTCTGGCAACTTGACTGACTTCCTAACATTTTCCAAACTGGGAAACACATGAAAATGAGGCCAGATAACAATGAGAATGTCAGAGAAAATAAAAATAAGACACGTTCCTAACCAACCCTTGAACACCATATTGCAATGCAAATTACTGTTGAGATGACTGCACTGCCAGATGTGCCTCTCACACTGTAGTATCACAGAAAAAAAGCTAGCATATGCTCCATGCTGAGGATAACTTAACTGGTACAGACCTCTGGTAAGCGGATTGAGAGAATTCCCCAAGCATATACGGCCTACTCCATACAATATGGTGAGGGTATGCTTGGACCGCAATGATGAGACAATATAGTCACATGATGGTCTGTGATAAATTAGTTGGGGATCTATGGTGCAATAAAATGTAGCAGATCAAAGGAGCATGCAGCGAGTATGAGTTGATAGGATATGCTTCATCCTTCAACCATACTTCCCATGATGTTACATAGATCTGATTTGTCTTTGGCAGTTTAAAATGGCAATACTATTAGATGTCTAACTACTTTGTGTCAACATGGGTGATTTGGCTGTTTTCTGTAGATATTTTTAAAGGGCTGAGCGAGCACAACAAGATGCTGTACTGTGGTAAGAAATTCCAGCTCCATGTTTTCAACAATAACTGAAAAAGAACTGCAAACAGGCACTTGAATGCACAGTGCATTTCTCTGGAAAGGACAAAACACAATAAAAAGCCGAGACTTTTGTTGTTCAGCTGGGATACTAACTAAACTCTCTGTGAATGGTCGGTCTATCTTTGACTTTTCTGCTTTGAGGTGTGGGATCAATGTGCTTCAGCTCTGCAGGCCGTGTTGTCAATTGTACGTGTTTTTTTTTGTCAGAACTGCATTATGGATGTCCTCCTTCACCCCAGACTGGATCATCCATGGCCTGTATCTACTTTTGTAATAACAACAACTGAATGGATTTGATTAGATATGCATTCATTGAATTTCTCCTTTTTATCCTAGGCCTATAGGCCACATTGTAGTCTCGCATTGCCAGACCTTTCTCCACAGCGCTGCGGAAGAGGGTCCGGCTAGTACACACATCATTCCAGGATAGGAGAAAAACGTGCTGTGGTTTATTGGCATTTCTTTAAACCAATCACAATCGGCTTGGGCGGCACTATAAGCACCAGGTGCAGGTGCGGTGCCGCTGCAAAATAGCCTCGGGAAGGAATTTGTTTTGGTGGAACATGTGCACGAAAATGAGTGACATCCAGCGAAACCTCCGGCGGCATTGGAACAATCCCTTTAATGAAACGTCGGCGATATAGACTAGCCACATTGTGACCCCTGATATGATATCTTAAACCTGGGACTTTTGATCCCCCAGAAATACTGTATATTCTGTTAGTCAGATACAAGACACTTGATGCAGTCAGGAATTACAGGTCAACAGTCAGTACCCAATACAACCCAATAAAGCACAAAAATAGCAACTAACAGCCCAATGATTCATTTGGTGCAGAATCACCAAAGTGGAAAAAGACAATCTCATAGACAACGGAACTAATGAATTTCTTCAACGGTTCCTACAGTTGACTCAGCCTTTTTACAACAGACATCTAGCTTTTCTTAACAAAGTTCTCACACATTATTTATCACTTTCTTTTGTCATCCAAGACAGAGATTTGCACAAACCCAAATGGTGTCAGCCAAAATACTCATTGTTGTAACTGATGTTCACACTGACATCAGCTTTGTTTATGGATCTCTGTTCTGAATGTGCTGCAGGTAATGCTAAAAACTTTTATTGCATCTATGAAGATGTCTCATTTGGAAAATTTGTTTTTGATATTATCAAAATATCATTTGGTTGAGATAACAAAGGGGCTTGAAAAAGTTAAAAGATTTGGGTTATCACCTTTATCTTGCTTTTTTCTAATAGTTCTAAAGTGTTTAGATAAAGAAGCAGAGGGGAAACAATGGTGGTGTGGCCATGTGAAAGAGTTTTTCCATGGTTTAATAGGTTTTCATTGAGTTTAAATTAGCCTTTTGGGTTGTAAAAAGGTTTTAGCAAGTTTCAGCAGGAGCTGGAGCACAAAAATGTTGAATGTGTTTGCTGGTCTTATGGTGCTATAGATTTATGACACTGCTCAATGTTTACTGTGCTCATATGCATGTTCATATAATTAGGTTTGAGTACTCAGTATGACAAGTGAGAGTTGTTATTTCGGTTGACAACAACCTGTACAGCTGTGTCAGTCTCATCCATGTGTATAGCCATTAGCAAATTTGCTATCACTATTTTTCATGGATGTTGCCATTTTTGTGCTCTGGCTTTCTCAGGAAGATGACTCCCCCATTATTAATCCCACCTACCAAGTTCTGATTGGTTGGTTGTCTTTTTTAGACTGCCATCAGTGAGTACAACACCAGGCCTACTTGAATCACTGAAAAATTATTTAAACCATGCTCCTGATAAATACAAGTGTTGTACAATCAGTACTCTTACAAACGAACGTTACAGTGATCGAATAAACTTTGCGTGAAAGCAGTCAACTGTCAATATACAACTACTGAAAACGCCACATCACATAAGTTGTGCTATTGTCCTGCTCTCTGCTGACAAGGCAGTTGGTGTTTCACCTTTATGTGAAATTAATGGATTTCTGCTCACTTGTTTACCGTGTATCGTGTAGTGCTTATGTTGGGCTGTTATTCAGTATATCATTTTGAAAAGTCAATTATAATTGTAAGTGTCTATCTGGCTCAGATAATCTGGCTGTACAGCAATACATTTTTTGGTCATGCTGATATCACACACTGGACAGAGCTATGTTGACTGCAGGCACTTAGTGTAGAGTTGTAGCCAGGATGAGCAACACTGGCTTTCACAGATGCTGCCAATCGAGGCTGTCTACACAGAGACTGCTGTGCACCTGCCATTCTGGCATATTCTGCATCCTACTCTAATTCAATTTACCACTCAAACCCATTTTAGAGCCTGTCACACATTTTCCCAGCAGAGAGGCAGCTGTATCAAGAAAGCCTAAAGGGTGTTGTTGATACTGTACGCTATAAGGCGTGTGTGCGCGCACGTGCGTGCGTGTGTGTGTTTTGTTGGAAGCAAGAAAACGAAAAAAAACATAACCCTGTATATTTGGGTTGAATCTATTGAAAGAGGCCATGGTTTCATTAGAGAGCAGATTAGGGGGGAGTCAATATCCAACAGCTTTAGATTTAAAGCCTTACTTACAAAAGGCATTAAGATTCCAGGATGTGATAAAAAAAAACATGACTCCTGCTTCTTTTGTTTAAGGAGCAAATAAGTTTTTTTTAGAGTTGACAACTGTTAAGTTGTTATTTCTTTATTGTACTATACCAGCGATTTGGTTTATTTGAAACATTATGTACAAGACTGCCTTAGGCTTTGCACACATTTAAAACAGATTATCGAAAATAAAAGCACAGCAATGTCTTAAGGCATATTTTCATTGTGGTCCTCTGTGATGGGGGGGGGGTTACAGGAGGGGAGGTGGGTGCGGAGCAGAGAATGGGGGGAGTAGTTGACAAGCAGACAAAGGAAAGAAAATCAGTCACACAAAAACTGTTCAAAACATACTTACATTATCCTCTCCTCCCTTGCACCCAACAACATAAAAAGATTCACAAAACTGCATTTCAAAGCAACAGCAAGTCTAATATTTGTGTGACTCACTTACTTGGCTAATTTAATCAAATAGATGTGCAGGGACAGGCTATTTATCACTGTAAAGGTCAACCGTAGCCTAATCCAAGCCACTCTTTAGGCACAATTACCCAATTCATACTATCAAAATATAAAGTGTGATGTTGTGTGTGAGGGAGAAGTTGAGAACAGCCCTAACAAGATTATTTTGAGATAAATCTATTTATTAATTTTAGCTTCATAATTTTACTAGAATGTAGAGGCGAAGAAGTGCTTTCACATGAAGTCATCAGCTGATGTTCTAAATCCACTTAACTATATTGTACTTCTTTGTACTATTTTATTAATTTTATATAGACGATAGCATTTACCTTAAGCAAGGAAGACAAGCCTGGTACAAGCATGGTGAACCCAACGTGTAGACAATTGGTTGTCCATGTGCTTTCTCCCCACAGAGCTAAGCAGCACATCACTTTTTTTTTTTTTAAACCAAGTTCCATTTGTTTCATTAATAATATATTTTGTTCCAAAGTATTATTCAGTGCTGATGAGGACTTTTTTGAGCTTAGAAGTTCATTTTGTTATGGTGATTTTTTCCTTCTGTCTATTTATATCCTGCTATAAAATCTCCGAATTTGACTCCAAGTATGTCTGGAGGAGCTGGGAAAAGACAGTGTGTGTGTGTGTGTGTGTGTGTGTGTGTGTGTGTGTGTGTGTGTGTGTGTGTGTGTGTGTGTGTGTGTGTGTGTGTGTGTGTGTGTGTGCGTTGCAGTGTAGATATCATAGGGGGAATCTGTATTCTTTGATACAGCAAAGAAAAGGAAGCCCTTTCTCGTGGGATTGCTACAGTTATAAATTAAGCCAAATAAGTCTGGTTAATCTTGCTTTGGGAATGTCCTGAAGGTTCATAGTTTACTCATATGTCATACTTGAAATCACACGATGCCAGAGAGTCAATAGATTGAACCAAATATGATGGAACACCAACATCAACATCATCACTGATAGCACATTCAGAGAAGATGCAAACGGGAAGTGACAGTATGCTTCAGGCTGATGTGAACCCACCGGTCTCCACTGGACTATACAGCATTCAGAAGGACAACATAATACTTTTTTCTATGCATATGTATATGTATATGCATATGCATATATATGTATACCCTACTCTAACAACACATCAGCCAATATGAGTCATATACACTTCATTACGTGGTGTGAAAAGTATGATAATGACAACTAGCTTCATTCAGACAATCCGGAAGAGCAAACACTAACATGTTGGGTGAATTTTCTGGGATTGATTAATTATATTATCATGCATGTCACACAGCATCATGAGCACTAAATCAGAACCGCTAAGCCGGATAAAAACATCAAAGTAATTTCAGTACGCTGATGTTTGAAGCACAACATGCTTATTAAACCCTTTTTTGAATTTAGCATACTGAACCAGCCGACTGACTGACTACAGTGTTCGGATGCACAGTGTGACTAATCCATATTAATCCAACATGACAGCGGGAAACTCTCCAAAATCAATATCTCTGATTGATTGCTGTCCAACTTGTAGTGCCAGTGCTCATACTCTAGGAAAATGGCAACCTACAAATCCAAAATCATTTAGCCGTACATCACGATAGTGCCTCTGCACAAATAATCCTGTTAGTCACTGTAAAAATAGACTTATTTTTATATTAACGTTATAATGAACAACCATTATGGCCTTTGGAGTACAACCGCCACTAAATATTATGAATATTGTAGGTTGGTTTAACATCACCAAGCTGCTTTGAACCAAGAGAATGTGAGCTTTAGTGGTTTCTGCTCGACAATCTTTCATTTCCTGACTCCCTGTAACCTGGCAGATCACGCTAGCCTTCCCTGGGTTGAATCATGCCCAAGATGACACACTGACACACACTGACACACACTGACACACACTGACACACACAGACACACACACACACACACACACACACACACACACACACACACACACACACACACACACACACACACACACACACACACACACACACACACACACAGAAGCCCTGCCTCTAGTCAGTTTAAGTGTAGCCGGTATAAGTGACGCAGCCTCTTTTAATTTTGCTGCCATTTCAATGGCTTCCTATAGGTCTCAATCTGCCACATCTGTTTTCTGGCCTGCCTTGCTTGGCGATAAAAAGAAGGCATTACAATTCTCATTTCACATTTTCACCCACCAATTTTATCCGTTTCAATGTCCATCGCCCACCCATCCCTTGGTAAGGAAAAAAGTATCTGTGCACATGCATGAAAGAAAAGGAAAAAACACAATCCTGCTTTTGCAGCTATCAAAGCTATCAATCAGCCATGGCTCAAGGCTAAAATGGAGAGCTGTTCTGATGGATACATTTACCACTTACCCAGTTCAACCTGTTTGGCAGCTTTGGAAAATGAAGCAACTTTTGTGCGCAAACACATTGTACCAATCATTCCCATTCAACTGGCAAAGCATGAAATAACAGTCAAGGCCATTTGGGGAGCCTTCTGTTTGCAGAAACGGTGAGCCGGCAACAGTCTGAAAGCACCGCCATGCACAAATAATGCTTGTCGAGATTTTAGCAGGGATAAGGAGCCACTCCATTTATCCTTTTGGATGTTCCATAAGAGCTAATGACACAGTTATTATGAAGGTGACAGCAACATTAAAGCAGATGCCCAAAAAATGCCTTAACAAATGTGAAATTTTCACTCAAACCGAGATGTTTTTCTAACCTTGACAAAGTGTTTATTTGAACCCAACACATATGCATTCCCTACAAAGCCATGTTTGGAGGACTTGTTGGATGATCTGCATGAGATGAAGTTTTAATTATCCTAGAGAGGCTCTGTTGGTGTCACGTGATGGTTTAAGTTGTTTCAAAGGCTTTTGTACATTTTCAAGAATGGAAGTCTTTAGAAATCAAAGTCATGGGGAAAAGTATTTTTTCTTATTTATTTTACCATGATATTGGCATGTTTGGTTAGGATTGTACAATGAAATTAAGTTGTAGCCACCTCCGTTCCACATACATAGAAAATGTATAAAAAGGTGGCATAGATTTTAAAGCTTATAGGCTGAGCACAAATTGTGAATCTTATCACTTTTTTTTTTAAACATGTCAACAATATTAGCATGTTCTTGCATAGGTGTAATTTACATGGGGGGCAACCCACCCCAAAAACCTATTATAATATCCTTTACATGAATAAAGACATTTGTACCATAACTTGATGCAGAAAAGGCACAAATTGTTGCAGACAAATTCACCAGAACGAAAATTCTTGCCAACGTTGAAAATGGCATTCAAGATTTTAACACCCCGCCCCCCCCGTTGTACCCAAAGTTACGCCCTTGTGTTCTTGTACGCAAGTTGATGTGAGGCTTTATGTTTGACTGAACATCTGACTTATGATTAATTTATGACCATTTTAGAACAAGAGGAGAACATTAAAAGTAAAGTCAGGCTTTGCCGTTGGATTATAAACTCATTTTAAAAAAGACCGAAAAAGTAGTTCACTTTCTAGTTCCTTCAAAATATAAGACCTGTGTCAAAATGCACCTTTATTGACCAGGGCCATGACGATTGACAGTATAATTAACCAACTACCCTGCAGACGTGTGCTTCCTTTTCTTCCCTCCATTAACCCATCGGTTTTACACAAACCTGTATCAACAGCTTGAACAAATGTGAACGTGAGATCTCAACGGCCTCATCCTCAACTCTCCCAGTCTGAAGGGGCTTATTTGGGAGATGTGCGACATCCATTGCTTCCCCCTTAGAGAGCCACTTGCCGGTGATCTCACTTTCTCCCCTTGCCACAGATGTCTCCTGATGCAGCACTGTCCTTGAAATGCAGTAACAACATCCTGTCTCACAAGCCAACATGTGCCAGCAGCAGAGACAGTTAGATTGAAGAAACAGAACTTGTGCAGACATTTTTCTTTCCTAAAACCTGTAATCTAGCTCACCCATGATGGTCATGTGTGGGCTTGAGACTAGACACAAGGGAAATAACTTCTGTTTTAATGGCAGCTAAAACTATGTCAGATGACCCACTTGACAATTGAGTAAAGTGGCTTGGTAAGGGCCCAGACTTAAGCCAATTATGATAAGCATAGGAGTATGTGCTTAACAAAAAATCCACAGCGCTGTCTTGGATCATAACTGCAAGACATCGATCACAGTACATACAGTATATGTTTTTATATGAATGCATTTTTATGACATGAGGAAAATGCATATATTTTTCTTTAGATGACATTCACACCAATAGTTCAGTTCACTTGGCCCAGACCAAAGAATTCATTCGTTGCCTTTGAACTCTGGTCTGTTTTATCGTGACATTGACTTAAAACGAAAAAAAACATAAAGTCATATAGTCTGACTGGTAACTCAATCACTGGACAGTTTGGGGGATAATCATCCTGCATCATGAGCACTTCATAGACCCTCAGGAGAAAAAAAATAAGAAAAAGTTGCACATTTCTCTGCACTTTGTGGATTTATCTATCCCCGCTGGTGGTCACAAAGAAATCACAAAGAAATGTAAAGATGTAAGAGCACTGCTTGATTAGACCGATTGCTATAAAGAAAAGAGTGTCTTACAATTCTGAGTGAAATTGGTAAATTTCACAATTCCAGCCAATTCCTAGTCTCGTGTTTTTCTTTGCTTTGTCCGCCTTGCCATGTACTAACTCTCCTGTCATTTCAGATCCTGCCGCTCCCACCTGCCCTGCAGTAACCCCCGTGTTCCCGCCATTACCCACCACCTGACCTCCCACCTGCACACCTGTTCCCACTTCCACATCAGCCCAGCAGCATAGAGTCCAATTCCTTTCATTCCCCGCCAGATCGTCAATTGTGCTTATGTTTTAGTGTTGCAGCCGTTTTCTCTGCCTGCCTGAGTTTTGCCTGTTATGACCCCCGACCTGCTCTGTTGGATAAGTTTGCCTCATCTCCCCTGCCTACCTGGTTTTGACTTTGGCCTGTTTCCCACCTTGAGTACACTTATTATTTTACCAGCCTGGTCTCAGAGTCCTGCTTTTGGGTTCAAACCTGTCTATAGTGAGCCTTTACAAAGAAAGGTGAAAAGTGTTAAATGACAATTAAGTTTTTTTTCTGTGCCTTAGGTCCAGGGTCCACCTAGAGTTCTCCACTTGCTGCACCAAGATAGTTATTCTCTGCTCTGTTCAGTCCAAGTAAAGCTTCCGTTTTCAAATTCAGCTGCCCTCTTCGACCTCTGATCTCTGTAATACCAAGTGGAGTGATGGAGAGCGTGTGGAGGTGTGAGACTCGGGAGCTGCTTCGATACACATGTACAGGCCATGGTTACAGTAGTAATGGCTCTGCAATAAGTAAAACCTTTGTACAGCTTGCACCCCCCCACACACACATTGTGTACATACAGACATTATTTTTATTGTGTCAACCCCCTGTGTATGTATTTTGAAGCAGCAGTAAGAGACATGTCATTATAAAAAAAAACCAGTCTTATCAGTCTTAAAATCAAAGAGAGGCAAAAGACAGATAAGGGCAGGTCACCCCCTCAGGTGGGATGTCATATAGATTTGACCTGTTGTCTAAATTAAACACTGGCAACGATATGGTTGCTGGAGGCCTAGTCTCTTCCTCCACAGCGTTGCGGAGGAAGTCTGGCTAGTCCACACTGTATTCCGAGATGGGAGAGGAACTTGTTTTGGTGAAACATGTGTACGTTCAAAAGTTGTTTTAGTTGTGCAACAGAAGACTCAGATTGGACAGACAGTCTAGCTAGCTGTCTGGATTTACCTTACAGAGATCTGAGGAGCTACTGCAGACTACTGCAGGCCTGACTAAGCCTTTCTGGGGCCCTAAATCACTGTACAGTTTGCATATTCCTCAGTCAATCTCTGGGTCAGTGGTTCGACCCACTCTCGAGATAGCTCATATAGACTGAATGTCAGCAGAACTATCAAATGGTCAACAAGTTCTCCAAATAAATGGAAAAAGTACCCTTATGCTCTCGAGAACGTGACATAGAAGCATTTTCTGATCTGACGCCTCAATCACTTGGCTGTGCATTCTAAAACGTTACAAATCACGGTTGAAAAATGTATCTGTTTTATGTTGCAACAATGCTATGGTTAAGGTTTGGTTTTAGGCACCATAACGACTTGGTTAGGTTTAGTGTAAGGTCATGGTTTGGGTTAAAATAAGTACTTTGTTAAGGTTAGTTTGTCATCATGGTTACAGTGCTACACATGCTTACATTTATGGACTCTGGAGTTGACTGAAAGGTACTCTTTTGCCTAATTATCCAGTGAAAGATATAAGTGCATCTTTTTAAGATTTAAGACATCATCGACCTTCATTTTGCCAGCCAATATGTGTGGTGTGCTTATCTTGTTTTTAGTATCATTCACCAGCCACAAAAAAAACAATTACTGCTTGACACAAATTCTGGCTAGACCTCAAAGTGGCTTCAAACTAAACGGGGGAGAGAAATAACTTGAAAGACACAGAGAGAGTAGGCCTACTTTAGTTGTCACAGAAACATTTTTAAAAGAGAGTAAATATGAAAAACAGTTTGTGCGAGAGAGAGCGAGAGAGATAGAGAGAGGAAGAAAAGAGTAAAGCAACCCCATGGCCAGAGTCAATATTGTTCCTAGTAAACATAAATAGGCTTGGATCGGTTACATCCACACATGAGCACTTCACAAGTTGACTATTGATCAAATGCCACCAAAGGCACAAATACGAGATAGATAAGAGCAAGATTACAAACAAAACTTTTGCATCCTGAAAGAATCAAATACTGGAAAAAAGAAAATTGGAAAACTGACAGTGCTGGTATCTACTGAAGAATATTTTCAAAGAGGTACACCAGCAAAACCGTGCAGTGAAAACTCAGAATATGAGCAGTGCATAAGAAAGAACAGCGTCTCACGCTGCTCGGACAAAACGAGTGATGAGATGGGTGTGAGTATCCAAGGTCATGTTTCTATGATTTTATGATCACTGGATATTTTAAAAAGGGGCATAATGTTGTGTCCCAGTTAAGGGGCTCTACAAAGTAACAGAGCTGTAACCTAAAAACTACATTTATGTACTACTAAATGGTTTTGCAGTATGCATTTTAGAGGACATGTATTTGCTGTCTGCGTGCGTGGTAAAGTCTCCTAAAGCACTTTGTTTAAGTAGCCTAAAAGGAAGTCTTTTTTTCATCTACCGAAAAAGGTTTTAGTTTTTTAAAATGTGACCAACAAACGTGACCTTCTAATGGCAATACCATTTGTGGTCCTCCGGTCACTGCTTCGGCGTTGGAATTCGCAATGGCACTATGTCTAACCCTCCTCCTTCGACACAGCCGTAGTGTGATGAAATCCAACGGTAAATTACACTGAATTTGGCAACAAGTTTAGATTTTATATTCATGGCTGCTTTCCAAACCTGGAGGAGAAAGCTCAAAACATCCAATCAAATACAATCAAATGCAGAAACCCAGCATTGCCGTCTCACACAGGTCTGCCATAGAGGGCTCTAATTAAAGCTACGACCCCCGAGGTATCCTTTCCCACTTCTGCTGTGGAGGACTGCTGAGGGGGAGCAAACCCTGCTAGTGCAAAACAAACAGACTTATTAAGCCAAAGAGGCCTATGGTGCTGCTTGATAAATGACGAGAGAGAAAGGAAAAGAAGGGTGGAGAGCTTTTGATGGTGGAATAGAGGGGGAGACAGTTCTCCACTAGGCAAACTACTCTGGGTTTATAAAACTGGCTTATTAATGTTCAAATGGCAAGGCCTGTATTTCCATTCAGATATGCTCCCTAATGGAGGGAGAAAAAAAAAGAGAAACGTTCGCTCTCAGGGCAACACTCTGGAGAGGAGAATTCTCTTTCTAAGCCTTGGCTGGCACCAAACCAATGCTGTAATTTGAGACTAAATCACAAAAAGCATGCGGAAGAGTGCACGCAAAATGTGCCACTTATTCTGTTGCCGTTTCTTCAGGATCTGCAAAATAAAAATTATTCCTCAGTGGAAAGAAATTGACATGGCGCCAGACATTTGTCTACAGAATAAGAATTCAGTGAACACAAAGCTTACTTCCCGCTCTGTTCCCAGTTAGCCTTAATACTTCCTCTGCTGTGGCCCCGATTTGCCCAGCCTGACATGAACGTTAGTCTTTCAAAGTTCAATCAGTCATTCCAAATGCTTCATGGTGACAGGCCAAAGGCAACAACACGGCCACAAATCAAAGGTGAGCGGGACCCCCTCTTACATAAGCAGGCTTGGGGAGATGTATTGCTAGAGGCTTTGAAATGCAAAGGAGGAGAAGGATGTGTTTACATGATGACATTGTGTTTATCCATCAAAAGCAGATTGTGGAGAGAGGCGGTGTCGTTGCACTATTTGGAGATGGCGGATGACTGAGCGCTCGGCAGAGCCTGGGTGGCACGCCAATCTAACAACCAGGTCCCACTGGTGATGGAGGGCAACAACCGTATTTGGTGACACATCTTTCTCCAGCTCTGTGTCTGCTTTTCATCATTACTTCGCAAACTAAACAAAATTCAGAGGCAGGGCTCACTTTCTGCTTTCTGTGGTGACCCAACGCATGCTGTATAATCACATCCAGCACTGTTTTCACACATTTTGCTATGGTATTGGAAGGAACCCTGACAAAGGGTTTCTGCATGTTACACTCTTGAAACATGGGGGAAAAATGTTCCACCACTTTTTCACTACAATTCAATCTACAATATAGGTGTCTTTTTTTCACTACAGTAGATATGTTACTTCTTCTGTAGGATTTCAGAATCAGAATCATAATGAGACTTATTGCCAAAGTATTTTTCCCTTGTATGGAAGTTGTCTTGGAGTGTTTGGTACATCCAATTAACGGGAATAAAAGGGAATAAACAGTCAAGAACATACAGTAAATATAGAATATAAATATTACAATATAAAATGTGTAAAAGACACTATAACAAATATGTACAATACAAATGTTAAATGTTTCCCCAGCCTAATGACATTTTTGAAAATTCCTCAAACAAAGGAAACAAGTGCAGTTACTACGGACCCCACAATGTCTGGAAAGATGTATTTTTTATTTTAATTTTTTTTTTTCATTTTGTGTCCACAAACTCATCTCGTGAGCACAAATGATCAAGATCCCGATCTTGTGCAGACGAGTGCGGACAAATAATCTTACACACAAATTATCTTGTGTGCACAAGTTATTACAAGATGAAAAACTTGTAAACAAATTATCATCTTGAGCACACAAGATGATAACGTGCATGCAAACAACATGGATCTTGTGCAAAGAAGATAACAAGTAGTGTGAAAAATGTGAAAAAAAAGAGACAATGTTTGGGACTCACCCCATCGGATGAATTTTCTCTTGGTTTTGGGAATCTTGAAGACTGCTTGGTCTTCAAGGTTTAATGTGCGACAACATGGCTTTTAAGATAGGCATGCATATAGGGTAAGACACAGGGTGAGAGTAAAATAAATGGCAGAATCTTTGTCCTGTCATTTCTAAAGCTTCTGAGACCCCCCGCATGACTCTGAAGATTATGAAAAGGCCGCTGAAATATCACAGGGTTTACTCTCCAATAACAAGAGACAGATATCATAGCAGGTGGTGAAATAATATGCAAATATGGGCCACATGCTATAAAGCTGGACTCTGAGTTGCTCCTAGCTCATATTAGCCCTGACTCGCTGGCAGCAATACTAAAACATGGTTTGGACAGATGAACAGGCATATGAAGAAACCCTGAGCTATGACAATTATCTTATAACTGATAAACAGTAAAGTGACATATGATGGTGAAAACAGTGATGACTGTTTTTCATAGATCGGGCAGAGCCACACTGTCTTTCCAGTTTTTAATGTTGTTTGAATATTGGGTGGTAGTAACAGTCTTTAGCTTTCAGCAGTCTACGGTTTATTTGCTGTGGGGTTGGACGACAAGCAAATGGGAAACATAAGTCACCTTCCAGGATGAAGCATGATTATGAATCTGAAAAGATACTAAAGTGAACCAACAGACTGTAGTCAGTCACTGTCTGTAGCACTTTCAGAGACAGCGGAGAACTCTGTGTTTAAAGAAGTTGCGTTAGCAGGAAGAACAGATGGGGAACATTTTCAGCCAGCATTGCGTTAACTGACAAGCTATGCAAGACAAAGTCTTCTTTTGTCGCATTCGTTTGTTTTTTTTACTTCCTGCTGTGTAATGGCTTTATAGGCAAGGCTGTTCTGCACAGATGCTGCTGACCTGATAGCTTATCAGGGTGGAAATTAGTTTGCCGGTGGAGCGAGCACGCTACAGGAAGAAAGGGTGAAATTAACGGTTTGCACCTTGTACGTCAAAGGAAATATCTCGCCAAGAGATCATGGTCTGCTGAGGGGTGCTCGGGTGCAAAGCAACAAGGAAAAAGAGTTTTGGTGATGTGGTGGAACAAAATAGATAAATGAAGGATGCAGTTGACAACAAAAACAACAGACTGGAGGACTGGGAATAAAGTGTCTTGCAAAAGTTAAGTAAAAAAGATGTTTTCTTTTGTCACTACGCCTTTCTTGTTTTTAAATGTCAGTGTTGTCTCAGTTTGTATAGTGATGCTCAAAAATGAGCCAGAGAGTGGTGTCAAAGTGCAACGCATTCTCATGAACGGATAGGGATATCGTAGGATATCGTACGAAAAGTTATGCACACCAATACGTATGATATCATACGAAAACTAGGAGAGAGCCGGCTGGTCATGTGACATCGGCTACAGAGCTCCGTGCTACAGAGCAGCAGTTGCTGGCTGTTTAAGCCGCTACAGAGCTTCGTGACGCGGCTACAGACCTCCGTCACAGCTCGACGTATCAGCAGCAATTGGTAGATTTGTTTAGCCGCTACAGAGCTCTGAGACACCGGCCATGGTGCTCTGCATGCTGCTCCGTCAGGTCAGCAATAGTTGGTGGTTCAGTTACCTGAGAATAGGTGACTGTGCGGCGTGTACAGAGCACCGCGAGCTGCCGGTGCCGGTGATTTCAGCGGAGATTACGGTTAAGTTTAGGCAAGAAAACATTTGTTTTACACACCGAAACGACTTGTTAAGTTTAGGAAAAAGATCATGGTTTGCATTAAAACACTCCCAAGGAACACGCATTTCCTGGGTGAAAGTCATTCCAGTCCCCGGGAAGTGAACTCCGCTCTCTGGCTTGAAATTCCTGCATGTTAACGCCACCCACCCATCCATCCACCCATCCATCCCGACCACCTCCCTACGCGGCCAGCAGCGTTCTTATACAGACGCAGTCAATGTGGTGCGCCCATCCAACAAAACCATGGAAGTCATACGAATTACAGTGCTTATCTTTTTGTAGCTTTTTGAACATATTGTTCATGAGAACAGGCTGCAAAGTGGGACGGAGGATGACGAGTGATCAAGATGCGATATGTTGTCAAGACATGTTGTCTTGAAGCCTCTTACACAGTGATGACGGAGAAAGTAGCAGTTTGGCGACCCCCCTGAAGGCAGTTCCCACCTCAATTCTGAAGAGCTGAGCAGCCCATTAATAGCATGCTATAGGACTTTAATGCAGGTAGCGCAATACAACGCAGCATCTCTACATTTAAAGATATTGTTATGGATAACTAGCCAAATGCAGGGGCGGCCTCTAAGCTCACCCAGTAAGAGCGTGCTTACGGCGCGGGTTCCAATCCGACCTGCTGCCCTTTGCTGCGTGTCATCCCCCATCTCTCTCCCCCTTTCATGTCTATCCACAGTCACTTCATAATAAAGGGAAAAAAACCCAAAGAAAGAATCTTAAAAAAAAATTTAAAACTAGCCAAATACAGAACCCACATCGCCTCACATCCAAATACTTTAATTCAGCGTTGACAAACCGATGATGAACTTTATGCTATATGAAATTAGAGGAGTGTGCCTTTAAGTATAGAGGCACAGTTGTGTTCATAGACGTGTTTGTTAGCTAGCTACTGTATAGTCTATTTATTGGGGTTGCACAATTAATCGCAATTGTATTGCAATCGCAATATGGACTAGTGCAATATCCAAATCGCAGTGGGCGCGCAATATTTGTTGAAGGCAAAATATGTGTCAACCCATACTGAATTAAGTATTATGGTGCTGCAGAGATGTCCCGGCCTACAAATCCTATCCTACAAACTAAATTAAAAACATTTGTTTGGTACAGATCTTGCAAAATTCACACTATAATCATTTCTTTTAATTTTAATAATTCTCAATAAAAATGAAAATAATGATAAAAAAGCATCATTCCCTCCACTACTGAACCATATCTCAATTGCAATATCAGTCAAAATAACTGCAATTATATATTTTCCTCATATGGTGCAGCCCTACTATTTATAAGCAGTGATTAAAAGCAGACTATTTTCTCTGAAGGCTGTAGAAAGTTATTCTATAAACACATGATTTATAGCTGAACATGTTTTTTACACCAAAGAGTAAATTATCAATACAAAGTTAACAGCTGTAAGAATATCAAAGAGTGCATCTGTATTTGGAAGGGAAATTATCTTTGCTCTCACTTGCAGCAATCACAGATGATCCAAATGAGAATTCAGAATGAGAAGCATAGTCTGCCACCTCTTGCTACCATCTGGGCCCTCCACCATGCTAAACTGCCTGCAGTAGCTCGGAGTGAATCATCTTCCACTGGATGTTTTTGTGGACATGAATCATAAATTATGCGACCACACAATGCACAGATTTTTCACATGATCAGTGGATAGCCTTAAGGTAGACCTTATGTTACAATGCTTCATACATGACAGCTCAGTCAATTATAAATTAATATGAGTCACATCCTTCATGCAATATTGCGATACATTGACTGACACACACACACACACACACACACACACACACACACACACACACACACACACACACACACACACACACACACACACACACACACACACACACACACCCATGCTTTTACACAAAGATAACTATAATACATGACCCCATGCTTGTTAGGGGAACTCCCCTAGACACTTATGTGCAGACATGTAAATACATTGACATCCTTCCAGCTATACTGTGAAGAAGTAGGCTAAATCCTCAGTCCTCTCACTCATAATTTAGTCTAACGTGTGTGTGTTTGTGTGTGTGTGTGTGTGTGTGTGTGTGTGTGTGTGTGTGTGTGTGTGTGTGTGTGTGTGTGTGTGTGTGTGTGTGTGAGAGAGTGCGTGAGATTAGGGCCGCGATTCACATTTAATTCTACATATTCTAGCAAGGCAAGTTAATTAACAGAGGCCCATGTCTATATTTACTAACAGCAATATTAAGAAGGCAAGAAATATCCAACTACAAACCAAAGTCTCAAATAACTTTTGGCATTTTATATCATATGATAAGTCGTTATTTTGTGTATGCTTTAACCCAGGCACAGGATTTGTTTTACTTGTGATGAATTGACAGATAGGGCTAACGTGCTTTGTTGGTTTTGGTCTGGCCCACATCAGACTGACACAGTCGCTGGACTTTGCCTAAAGCAGAAAGACAGCACAACAAATGTCTGCTCATAAACATGTTTGAAACATGTGGAAGAGACAGGAATCTTAATCTTCATCATCGGCGGTTGGGTCATCTGCTTGTAGGTCTTCAGATGGCTGTAGAGGCCGATCCGCGATCCACAGACTTTTGTGCAGTGTGGGCAGGGGTAAGTGGTGGTGTTTGTCGAGTGTGCTGTGATGGTGGTGTTGTCCAAGTGCTAAAGCTTACTGCAGATTTATGCCAAGATACAGTGTTGGCAAGCTAGCCCAATTTAAGGTAACAAGACATATTCTCCAGCAAGCAATAAGATAAGAATAGAAGAGTAAAGTAGAGCCCTCTGAGACTTGGCTCAGCCATTACTAGACTTTACATAACATGTTGCAAAAAAACGGATAAGAAGTCTTTGCTAGTTAGCACTATATTTAGAAAGTGCATGTACAATTTCTCCAGGGTGAAGTGAGCCATTACTCCTGACTTTTAACAAAAATTTCAAGTGGGCCATTACCTAAAATTGCTAGGATACTTTATTGGGCAAAGAATAATCTTATTTTTTCTCGAATTTTCATTTTTAAAATGTGTGGGTCCTATTCTATTCGATGAGAAGACATTTAGATATTTTATAAAAGTTTGTAGCATTAATGTTGCCTGTTTCATATGGGCCCAGTAAGCCTAGTTTAACATATACAGGAGGTTTCTGCTGAGTCATGACATGTGCTATGTTTCCATGGATGAAATCAAATAAATAATGAGTAGATGTGAGTGAAGAGTGTCTCTTTGATGCCTTTATCCTAAGGAAGACCAAGTAATTGGTCTGTTCTTATTAAAGTAGGTATTTTGCATACTTGAAAAGTAGTTTGACATCCTTCTAGAGTTAGTGTCTGGTGGAAAGGATGCCCCAATTTGCTGCATCATGAGATCATCAAACTCTTCCTACAAGGCTCTATTATTAAGAAGACCCTTGATCTTACCACTTAGTGGATGAGTGAGTCAGTTGGCAATGTGACCTCCCTGATACCTAGATGAGTGTCTGTAACTCTGCTGAATATCAAAGTGGTGAAACGCAGCATGCTCCACACACAAGGTTTGAACGGCAGCGAACATAATGGCTTCCAAAAGGATTTCACATCATCGGGGACATTTTGAAGGAAAAGAGCTATGATGAATGTGGCATTTGTCAATCGTACACACCTATGGTGAGGATGCCATCTGGGTAATCAGCAGTCAGCATGACCTCTCCACACCCACACATCTGACCATCATCACACAGTACAGATCTGCCAGCACACCCACCAACACACATTCCTGTACTGCAATCGTTATGTAGAACTTCCAGTTCATTGATTTCATTACTTAGCTTTTAACCCTAATAAAATGCTAATATTGCCATTTTGTAACACAGTAAGCCCTACTTGGTATAGTTGAAACTGAAATAAAGATTGAAAAAAATAACAAGACACATCAAAAAACATAAAAAAAAAACACATCAGAATGCAACCAACTATCAAAATACCACTGTTCAGCTACCACCACAAACATAATCTAATTCTGTGGGAAACACTGCACTCAAAAAGACAATGTTGTGCACATCCATGTGGTTGCTGGTGCAGGACAAAACATAAATGTTCAACAGTTAAATGCTCCTAATTCTTTTTATAATTCATTAAATAGTGCAGAATCAGGTACACATTTCGGAGCATTTAACTGTTGTGCAGACTTCACCTTATTTAAACAATGCGCTCTTCACATCAGCTGACTATAGTGAAGTCTTTTGTGTCCTGCAGTACTTGACAAAAGAAAAGCTACCTTGGCTTGGTCATGAAAGAAAAAGCTGGTGCCCATAAGAAAGAATAGCAGCTAGCTGTGTGGGTGAATATCTTGGCCCTGTTGTTTGCCCCTGTGAAATGTTGGCGGACCTGACATGAGAACTGATACAGCATGAACAACACTTTGGCTGGCCAATTCTAATGCTACTAGTTCTAATAATGGGATGCACAAAATAAATAGTATTTTCGGTTTGGGGATGGAAAGGCATTGCTCTTGGAGAGCAGAGACTTTGAAAACCAGCAAGGTGATGTTGCATTGGGTGAATAACTGGATTGTAGAGACTGAGTATCGGGTCACCAGGCATGTGCATAAGTGAGATTGATCAGAACTTGTGGACGGCTATTGGTGCCAAGAAACATTAATCGTTAAAGTCAGTTACAAGGCTGAGTAGGCTTTCACTTTCAGTGTCACAGTGTGCTAAGGAAAACCTTATTTAACCTATTTCAGGCGTCACATATTAACATAAATCACATATTCTTCTCGAAATGGAAGCAGCAATATTGCCTAACAACCAGTGTTGGGGTAGTTACTCAAAAATTAGTAATAGTTTACATATTACTAGATACTTAAGAAAAAGTAATGCCTTACTTTAATAAATTACTCACTGCTGAAATTAACTAGTTACACTACTAGTTACATTACTTTTGGATTACTCCGTAACATCACCTGAGATGCACCATAACTTACTTGCCAAATAATATAAAGTTTAACCTCATGTATGCCCAGATCAACACAAACCTGTATTATAATGAGGACATACACAAGATCTCTCTTTTATGCTCGGTAATACCACAGAGCTGACAACAACGTTGTAAACATCAGCACAAAATCTGTCAAGAAGTACTGGTTGGCCGTCTGCTCTTCATTAGCTGTATTTTGCCCATGTACAGTACAGGCCAAAAGTTTGGACACACCTTCTCATTCAATGTGTTTCTTTATTTTCATGACTATTTACATTGTAGATTCTCACTGAAGGCATCAAAACTATGAATGAACTCATATGGAATTATGTACTTAACAAAAAATTTTTTTTTTTTTTTTCCCCCTTTTTTTTTTTATGTCAAATAACGTAACCTTTTTTTTTTTTTTTATTTTTTAAAGTAACCCCTTTTTTTTTTTTTGAAGGCTGCACTTGGTGTTCTCTCAATGAGCTTCATGAGGTAGACACCTGAAATGGTTTTACCTTCACAGGTGTGCCTTGTCAGGGTTAATTAGTGGAATTTTTTCCCTTATTAAGAAAAGCAAAGGGTGGCTACTTTGAAGAATCTAAAATATAAGACATGTTTTCAGTTATTTCACACTTTTATGTTAAGTACATAATTCCATATGTGTTCATTCATAGTTTTGATGCCTTCAGTGAGAATCTACAATGTAAATAGTCATGAAAATAAAAAGGAAACGCATTGAATGAGAAGGTGTGTCCAAACTTTTGGCCTGTACTGTATGTTTCGGAAAGACGGCGATTCCACTACGTATGCTGCCACAAGCCCACTTAACTCTGCTTTGTTTAACTGCTATTGAATCAAGTTTGGGCTGCTTGGCTCGTGTCGGCAACATGCTCTTTTCATCAGCGTCGGCGTCACTCAGGGTCTGGGGGGGGTCTTCAGCAACCAGCTTAGATTGGATGTTGTTTTCGTGGCGGTGGAGAGGTGTTTGTGGCCGGGGCACAATTTACACTTTACAGTCAAGTTTTTGTCCTTTCGCGCAACTAATTTGAAGTAATGGGCATACCTCCACCCCGTCTTAAGATGTCTTAAGCGGTGGGTCTGCCATCTCTGTTTTGTCTACTCGGACGTTTGTTATTCTCTCCTCCCGTTATGCAGATAGTTGAAGAGCCAGTAACGCAAGTAACGCGATAATTATTTGATAAGTAACTGTAATGTGATTACGGAGTTGTCAACAGTAGCGCGTTACATTACTGCAACAAATGTAATCGGATTACAGTTACGCGTTAACCCCACCACTGTTAACAAATAGCTAATCTGTATTTTCTTCAATATAATTGCAACAATGTAAACCTCTCTTTGTCTTTGTTCTCTTTCTATTGGTCTGTTCATGCCATGCAGCTGCCTAACATTTTCAGGCTGGCTTGGTGCTCTTTCATATATGCGTATCAGATCATGTTAAACTGTATTGTATGTAGTTTTTGTGGTTATACATTTTATCAACAATGATCTTTAAACTTTATCATTATTTTTTCTTCAGTACAATTATGCTAAAACACTGAACAAAATGTCTCATTACCAAATTGCAAATGCATCTATAGCTGTGCAAATGCATTTAATGTCTCTTAGTATGCATGTAATGTTCACTTAAAAAAACAAATGATACAGCGGGTTCTTGGTCCATTACGTCAGGTATTTTGTTTTTACTTCAAATATATCAAATGGTCTGACATTTGTTATCTTTTTACGTATGGTAAACGTTTTCAGATGATCTCTGCATTAGACGGATTGCCTTTTCAAGTTATATCCAAGATTTACATATCTGCATTCATGAATAGTGTGTGCGCACCGGTTCTAAAGCTGTTTATTTGACATATTTTGCTAAAGTTTAGAATTTTAGCGTAGCATTGACTGTACGGTTCAACTGATTAAAGAGCTCTTTTGTGCTTTTCTGAGGATGACATTTTCATATTTTTACTAGTCTGAAATGGTCTCTAAGAATTACAAATAAATGAGAATAAAATGTTAGTTAATACTAAAAGTCTTGTAATTGTTTGTTACTGTGCAACAGGCGATTTGTTTGTTTTTAATATGGGGGGGGACCTGGTCAGTTTCGCTGCCCCATGAACTACCCTTTTGGTTCTGTATTTTTTTTATTTCTTTGGGGCAATTTCTTTGCCTCAAAAAAACCTTTTTTGATGGTTTCATTCAGACATCACTCTGGATTCTTTAAAGAACTCATCATAGAAAAGGTTCTTGGAATAATCTCCTAAAAAAGTGCTAACTTTCCTTTTGTTGTTGTTGAGCGTACCTAAGGTTAAAATAGTACAAGCAAAAAAGGAAGACAGGAAAGCAATTTTAACCTTTTTAGCGAGCAGCCTGAAGATCTATTTTCTGTATTCATTGGTGTCGTTGGTTTCCTTTTTATATGTAAATTCTTGAAATCAGTTCAACAGGAAATCTAAAGAAAGCCTCACTATCTCATTCTTGTGGCTGTAACAACCTCACAGTGGTTATACCAGGGCGAGAAGGATTGCAATATTCTACACATGTTGAGATGTAGAATACCTGCTTGTTACAATTCTTTAAAAAAAAAAAAAGTCACATAAGACACTGAATTGAAAGTATTGGTGGGAGATAGAGCACAGCATCACCGATGACTGATGATGAGAAATCAGGCTGAAGATGAGAAATCAGGGTCTTATCTAGCTTTGACAGCTAGCCAAGAGCAGGTACAATAGTGCAGGAATTTTAAGACAGCGAGCCCTTAAAGGAGGGAAGCCAAAGACCACTGATTTGTGAATAAGAGCAACTTTTTGGCAACCATAATGACCCGAGGTTCCCTTTAGTAGAACAGAAAACAATTGATGTCCTTCATTAATGTCATTAACGGAGACTTTGATTACACTATAATGCAGTGATTCACCAACCAAGAACTCTGCATGTTACCTTGACAATTCCCTAAGATGCAACAAAGCGTACACTGTGTGTGGGCACAGAGACATCAAGCCTGCTATTTCTTTCACACAAGTCTATTCTTTGTGAAAGTTCATAGAGCGTTGGAACCTGAAAATAATCATTCACTGGCACAGTCTTTTGATGTGGGCAATGGTCGAGAGGTCATCGATGTTTTCTTTGTAAGCTTTGAAAGATATGTGAGACAATGCATCAGAAGATGGCTCTGAGATATGACATAACTCCCTTCTGCTGCAACAAGACGCAACAGATAGCATTGTTTTTTCCACCTTTGGTCATAATCCAGCAGTGTTGGCTACTCCCATGAGATCCCCTCTATGCATTCTAGATACAGCACCGCTGAAAAAAGGACAGAAGAGCTCAGTTACATACTACTTCTATAAGAAGAAAAAAATAATATTTTATATATTTTTGTAATAACAGACACTGCAAGGTACATCACCAAATGTTGTTCTTAAAGTGCTCATATTAAGCTTGTTCCCTTTCCTTTATTGTGTCATTTATCTTTTTTTTGTGCATGTTTAGGTTTACAATATGAAAAAGCCCAAAGTCCACCCCAAAGGGACTTACCATCTCCAACAGAAAACACTGTTCACAAACTGCTCCAAACAGCTCTATTGTAGTCCAGCCTTTACTTCAGAGACAAACGTGGGTCACTTTGTAACACACGTTATAATGCTCGCCTAGCTGCTAGCGTGGAACCCCTTATGCTTCTGACTGGCTAGTAGTCCTTACCTAGCTACTGTCAGGGCACGCCCTCATACTCTGCTTCTGACTGGCTAGTAGTCCTTACCTAGCTACTGTCAGGGCACGCCCTCATACTCTGCTTCTGACTGGCTAGTAGTCCTTACCTAGCTACTGCGCATGTGCGACTCCCAACAAAGATGGAACAGAAGTGAGATGCCTCACTCTGTAGCTAAAACAGAGAGCTCAACACACAGGGTGAAAAGAGGAGCTGCAGCAATGTGTAGTACAACAAAAATATGGTGTTTTTTAATTAAACCATGTAAACCTATTCTGATATAACCTCTAAATACAATTATGAACCTGAAAATGAGCATAATATGAGCACTTTAAAGTGCCGAGTTAATTCTGACACAGGAATGAGAATATAAAGATACCATGGTAATGCCATTCCTGCTTCAGTTAATCAAAGCTGGTTCAATTCCAGATTTGAGGTTTAAAACATGTTCAACCTGGATTTATTGTGAAAAGCCTGACTTCAGTTTACCTAAATTTATATTTCAGGTTAAAGCTAATATCAGATTGTTTCGAGTTAGCTCAAAGGAAACACTCTACTTTGATTCAAATTCAATTGTTTGTCATTTTACAATACACCTATTAATACAATGAAAAGATCATTGCAGCTGCTCAATAATGTTGATCACTGACACTGAGCGGTTCATTTGTAGTGAGAACATGATCCGTACTCGAACCGCACCAACTATATGTAGCAGAGCAGCAAACTGTAGCAGCTTGCAGTCTTTCTATCACAGAAAGAGACTGCGGTCAAGCTCGCCGTCCGTCACTCGTATCTCCGTGGTCAAACCAGCTGCCGCTAAAATTGGAGACAGTCTCGGTGACCAGAGCAGACGTAGTAACGTCTCGCGCAAAACAATGTCTGATCATTTTAACGAAATGAGCTGGTTTGACCACTAGACCAGAACACAGGACCTTCTTCCTGTGTTTACTTTCTTACTTTCCCCCAGACATATCCGACCAATAAGAGGGCTGGACGTTCTTGCCTGATTTTTAATGACGCATTTTGGATTTTTTCAGGTGTGAAACCAAACCAAACTAAACCGACCGAGGGCAAATCGCTCCAAGTTTACTAACTCACCAAGTGATTCGGACCAAAGCAAACAAACTACAGGTGTGAAAACGCCCTAAGAGTATTGATTTACCAGGAGTTGCTGCACTGCTTAGCGTACCCAACAACCCTCTGTTACATCCTAACCCACACATTTAAAAGCAAATAACAGAAGAGTCCTGTTCAATGCAGTGGATGTATATATGCAAGATACATCCATCACCTCCAATCCTGAAACTTTCCACACAAATAGGTATTCAAAAGTGCATTCAGAAAAAGACCCTAAGTGCAACAGCTTTCCCCAAACCAAGCCCTGTCTTTCATCTCTCATCTGTGAAAAAAGACTTAGTTGCATCCCAGTGCATCAGTAGGTTCTTCCACTTGTCAATCAGCCCTGTACTGTTGTATCATGAACAATGTCTAAAGCTAAGTAAGCCTACATGGGCAGGAACTGAATATTATTTTTCTCTTTCCATGACCTCCACTGCAAAGGATTTCAAGTTACGAAAGATGCAAAGGAGTGAAGAAAAGACAGGTATAGTGCTGAGAGAATCCAGGCTGAACTGACAGAAGACAATATGATATTATGCTCTTTTATGAACATTTTTATTCATCAAAACACAGTTGAATATCATATTAAAAGACCACACCAGTGTTATATTACAGCATAATCAGAAATGTAAAAAACCGTAAAGTCAACAAGATCAACATCATCGATTATGACAGGGCACCGGCAAGGGCTGCAACTACCGTTTATTTTCATTATTGAAAAATCTGTTGATTATTTTCATGATTAGTCGTTCAGTTTATAAAAGCTCAGACGATAGCGAGAATCTGCCACATATTCCCAGAGCCCAATGTGACATTTTCTTTTTTTTATATTTCTTACCGTTGGAGAGTGACGAGCACTGTGGGACAGCTGCATCTGTCTTTCCCCAGCTGAGAGAAATAGGAAGCATTGCAACTCCTTTACTTTTCATTTGCCAATGTGACCCTCTCTTATCACAGCGACTACTTAATCACTTCCAGGTCAGTTTGTTCAATTGAGAGCCTTCCTGTCCAAAACAGACTTTTTCATTGTACCCCAAGACAGTTCAAGACACTCACTGGCTAGGTCAGAATAGATAGAAGATAGATAGACAGAGTAAAGGCTAACTGTCTGGCCAGGAAGTAATTCATAGCAGGAGACAGGACAAAGATGGACATCACAGAAGAACAAAGACACACACGGCCCAGTTCTGCCAGTAAGTACACAATCAGTCATTTTGTGGATGTTTATAGGAGAAACCTTTTTTATATGACTGCAAACTGTATGTGTGGACCATGCGCACTGTTATCTCCATATGGAAATTAATGCTCCAAACAAGCCAAGTGGCGCAAGTGAAGAATATGGTAATCTAGCTGACTTATTTTCCAGATGATTATCTCTTCCTGTCCTCTTTACCTAACCTTCCATTGGCAGTTGCCGCTGGCAATAGGCAATTTGTAGCATGATCACATGACGACAACCATCCGAATTAGATACATCTGAAAAATCTTCTTACGAGATCCTACACAGAAGAGACATGAGTGGAGAAATGATTAAAAATAACTTGTAATCAAATTATAAATCCAATGCTCCACCGATTTGCATGTATGACATTTAATATTGTCAGACATAAATCAGGAGAAATATTCACCCCAATCAGTCATTTACTTTGAGCATCCTCATGTGATTGTTTCAACAGGGTTGTCTCAGGTTCGAGTGTTTTCATGAGCCAGATCTCTCAATAACCTCAACAATATGAACTTGGCAGTACTGTTGTTCTTTTACTATACATGCTGCTTGTATTCTCCACCATCCAGAGTGACGTGATGCCTTTCAAACATTGCCCACATCTTTGTTGGCACAAGTGTTCAGCTATTCAACTGGTCTCTGAGTTTCAGAGTGCTTACTTAGCATTTGCGTCACACTAGCTTCTGTGATAAAGTGTTGGATGGCATTGATTTTGTGCCAGTGGTGGGTCTATTCTGGTATGCTCTAGTCTTTTTTTTTTTTCCTCTCACCACTACCCCTCCTGTGCTTCTTTTCCCACTTTGGATAGCACAAAACAAAGATGTGCAGCCTCTCAACACTCGTGTTGGGAGGTCACCCTAACCAAGCCCCCTGGCAGTCTAGAATATTCAGAGCTCTAACTCACTGGTAAAACAGATAGAGTGTTGCCACCATGGACGAGGGTAAATCTGAACAAACCCTTGGACCACACACTAATTTTAAATTTTTGTCGGGTGCAAGTACACATGTACGTCTGTCAGCATGTGATTATCAGGACTCTGCTGCATAATAAGGGGGTTACAAAAGAGCTTATAGCCACTTTGAAGATGTCTAACATCGGTAACTCCTTGCAGAAGTACAAAAATGACCATGGAAAAAAGCCAATGACAACGTTACTGAAAAGGACTATATAGCAACAATATATAGGATATATATATTTTAGTTCATTTATTGTTAATTACTACGTGAACGGGCGCCTGGGTAGCTTGAGCGCGCACCCATATACAGAGGCTCAGTCATTGACGCAGTGGCCGCCGGTTCAGTTCCAACCTGCGGCCCTTTGCTGCATGTCATTCCCCCTTCTTTTTCCCCTTTCATGTATAAGCTGTCCTATCCAATAAAGGCCTAAAATGCCCCAAAAAATATATCATCTTCAAAAAAAAGGTGTGCAGACAACTTTTGAGAGCAACATAACCATGTTTTAGTTTGCACATGTCCCCTTCACCTCAGTGTGGTATTGAAGTATTTAAAAAAAATAACATTCAAACCCCAGGCCCAACTACCCCATGACCCCGCGGTTACCCCCGCGACATCTGACACTCCTATCTCCCTTACAACTCTAGATTCATATGTTATGTTATGCTCCAGCAAAAAATACAAAGAACTGCTATTGGGATGAACAAAAAAAACAATCATTTAATAATATAATACATGACTGTACATATACTTCAAACAGTGTGTGATTATGCATATATACACATTGCACAGAACTTGTGATTTTTATTCTTGATTGAAAATTGCTAGAAATGCGCATGATGAGTACCCAACACATACAGTACACGTGTGATAAATAGTGGGGGCAGTAGAGCAGCAAGGAGTTCAGACTGGCTGCTTTGGAGAAGGAAAAGAGGGATGGCTATAAATGGACAAAGATGAAAGGAAAGAAGGAGCCTGGGACGGAGAGGGGGAGGATGGATGGATGGATGGTTGAATGAATGAATGGACGGATGGACGGATGGATGGACAGATGGGGGCTAGGCAGCTGGAGGGAGGTATGCTACATATTGGCATTGATCCACAGGAGGGCTCATCAAAGATAGAGTGACATTTATGGCGCCGCTGACTGCACCGGCCTGCCCTCAGCAGCAGGCACAGGAAGCTGTGACATTGTCAGCTGTGCTGGGAAAACTGTGGTCGCTCTTGACTACTGCTGAGCCACAGACATTTTCTCAATATATCCGCAGGTCGAAGGCTGAGGGGCCATGTTAGCTGCAGTGGGTGATATACTTGTTCTGTATTCAACAAGGATTCGGAGAGCGAATGAAACACAGCTGGAGTGAAACCTTTTATTGCTCCCGAGAGAATTTCCCTTGCACATGTAATGAGCACGTATATTCTCAAAGAAACACACAGCATAGATAACAAGGTGTCTTCAAGTTGCAACGAGTTAAATCTTTTTAATACATTTTTAATGCCACTTATGCTTATTTATGGGAATACGAAAACTGACAAATGCAGCGTAGTGATTTCTTAATCAGGGAGATTACACTTTCACAGCCATGCTGGCTTCATGCATGTTTTATGTGTTGTTCCCTCAATATGTCAGCTGACTTCCCATGATTGCCCTAAACCAATCTGAATTCACCACGACCCCTGTCAGCCAATCACCTTGTTGCTGTCAGACTTTAAATCTGGATCTTTCTGGGGTGTTTGGAGCTGTCATCTGAGCGCTGCCCCTACCTGCCCTACCTCCACCCTTTACCTCACATGTTCATACACTGGTATTTATAAAATACAGAAAAAATGAATGTGCACATCAAATGCATACTTTGGACCAGCATACACCCAATCCAATCAATCAATCTAGAGCTCACATGTCAAACTCAAGGCCCCTCAAGGACTTTGATTTGGCCCGCCTTTCAATGTAGGTTCACAATACATTTTGGTCCCCTTGTTGTTCACCAAACCAGACAGACAGGAAACTGTTTTCAGACTGTTATTACGCGACACTCAGAGCAGAATTTGGCAGATTTGCTGACTTTGAGACTCAGAAATTCCCCCAGAACCAGAGAGAGATTGCATATTCAGGCTGTGAAACATGTAAAAAAATCTAATCATCGTTTTGCTTGATTTGTTAAACTCTATGATGGATAAGGAACTCTTTGGTGACTTTTTAGGGCTTTATGTTGACCGAACTGTGACAAAAGTCGAAAAAAACAACCAAAAAAATCCCTAAAACGTCTGAGAAAGCCACAAAAAAAGTTGGAAAAAGCTAAATATTTTACTTTTTCGATGTATGCATGTCAATAAACTACACACGTCTGGCCCTGGATGTGATTCTCTTTTCCTGTGTGGCCCTTAGTGAAAATGCGTTTGACATCCCTGCTCTAGAGGAAGCACAGTGTTTATATAGTAAAGTAGACAAAGAAAAATAAGGTGAGAGACCAAACTGAATATGCAAAGTTATTAATTTTATAATTTTAATGTCAAATCCTTTGTTGTAAAGTCCTTGACAGTTTCTGTACGAGTACTTCAAAGCTGGATTAACAACCAGGCAAAGCAGGCAACTGCCCTGGGGCCCCGAAGGTCCCGGGTTCCCAAAGCACAATATCAATATCAACTAAGGCGGGTCCTGCATTGCTACTTGAAGAATTGTCCTGCAGTGGAAAAGGGCTATAACTGGAGGTGCCATTGGGGATAACTGTCTGTACTCTGCTGTCTCAAGCTGCCCATTAAAAAGCTACAGACAACCCATTTCTGTGCCAAGGAAAAAAACGTAGAACCCATTCAGCAGCATCACTTTCATAGTCCAGCTTTTTTAACTCGCACTGAATACCCTCTTACAGTATAAGTAACGCTTGCCTCGTTAGCACGGCTATCCAAACGTAGCCTACAGATTCCATTGGCGTGACCAGCGCCGTAGCGAGCCCTTTACAGTATCCAACATCACTTTCTGAGAGCAGAATAGCGAGAACATGTATTGATAGCAGGTGTACATGGAAAGGCCAGTGATCAGGTGTCTGTATCCACAGTGTACATGTTGAAAGATAACACGTGGATATGGGATCAAAATCCTGGGGGGGAAAATAGCGATCTCTCCTATTAAAATTACATATTTGTTCTGTGAAGATCGATGACCCTTTCATACAAATATCACTTAATATCAGACATTGAATGCATAAAAAGATGAAGTTCAGTCTTAGCTATGAGGCTTCATTCTTCATCCCTCCAGGTTTACACACACACACACACACACACACACAACTTACTGTATGTGTGTGATTTGTGTTCTATCACTGGCAATCATGAAATGATTGCAGGGAGAGAATGGTGGGTAACAAGCATCGCTGTTCAGCATTCCTAAACAGCCTTTGCTGTCAAGGGCATTTACACACTGCAGAGGTGGACACACACACACACACACACACACACACACACACACACACACAAAAAATGATATATTTAGGAAACTGACTTCACCTCAGTGTGGTACTGAAGTAGTTTAAAATCTGTTGAGAGAAAATTACTGCGTTTGTTTTCCGATGATTTGTGTTTGTTTATCGCCCCTCCTTCTGTCCTAAATTTCAACATCTCTGAAGCACAAAGATATAAAAAAAAAAATTCGTACTAAATTCTTTCAGGTTTCAGGTCCTCTCAAATAGGTCATTTAATAACAGGTGCAGCTTCCGTCAAAATGATCAACACACTGAATTTTAGCAGCGACAAAAGACTTTCTTTACAGTTTCTCATTTCTCACAGATTATCAAAGAAATGCCGAGCGTCAATATATAATTTGATGTCATGGCTTGCCTCCGCAGCAGACACCAAACAAACAATATTTGAGTATTAATGTCAGTAAATTTATGATAGACGGATTTGGTCTTATTCATAAACAATACTTTCTGCCAGCTTCAACAGATCTTATCCAGAGGAAAGGAAATGATAAAATGAAATGTCTTATTGTGCAGCTGGAGCCAAAACAGAATATTTGTGTTCGCAGGCTTCAACGATCAGTCAATACAAAATATATATCTGAGCCTTTGTGGCGGCAAACAGACACTTGTCTTTTTTTTTGTGTAATGTCCAAACTTGCTTGATCACATGGTCTTGGTTATGTTATTCTATCCACTTCCAAACCCAACGATTTTTGTAAACAAAGGAAGAGTGCCCTTCTTTTGTAGTATCACATCATTGTGAGTTTCTGAGAACTGGAGCTGAGGGGCATTTATCTGTGTGACGGCTTCCTTGGAAGAAAAGGACATTTTCCATAAATCAGTAGAACTCTGGTTTACTACAACATACTTATTTAGGTAGTTTCGGTCATCGTTTCTATCATACTCACCAAATCAAAGTGTTGTGAACACAGCCACGTTGCTTCAACAAAGTTTGTCAGGGCAAGACACATGAGCAGTCAGACGGGTTGTAAAGATGGCCCAGTTTACGCCAGATTATCTGAAGCACTTTATTTGGAGGTAAAACTGAAAATGAACACACCTAGAATATTGGGAAAAAGTCCCTTTTTGCACATGAAAATTGTGCAAGCACAACTATGAGAAGTGCAGCTGTTCAAAGTTGAATCAGAAGCTAGACGTACAGCGAAATCACACCGTGCGCGCAAGTGTCGCGTAAAGCCAGCGTAGCGTAGATACCTGCCTGATCCCGCGCCTGGCCATTCATACCGGACAGCCAAAAGTTTGGACACACCTTCTCACTCAATGCGTTTTTTTATTTATTTTCATGACTATTTACATTGTAGATTCTCACTGAAGGCATCAAAACTATGAATGAACATATATGAATTATGTACTATAAAAAAGGTGTGAAATAACTGAAAACATGTCTTATATTTTAGATTCTTCAAAATAGCCACCCTTTGCTTTTTATTAATAAGGGAAAGAATTCCACTAATTAACCCTGACAAAGCACACCTGTGAAGGTAAAACCATTTCAGGTGACTACCTCATGAAGCTCATTGAGAGAACACCAAGGGTTTGCAGCGCTATCAAAAAAAGCAAAAGGGTGGCTACTTTGAGGAATCTAGAATATAAGACATGTTTTTAGTTATTTCACACTTTTTTGTTAAGTACATAATTCCATATTTGTTCATTCGTAGTTTTGATGCCTTCACTGATTATCTACAATGTAAATAGTCATGAAAATAAAGGAAATGCATTGAATGAGAAGGTGTGTCCAAACTTTTGGCCTGTACTGTATTTCTACGCAGCGGTCACAAAGCGATCCTCTTTCTCTCTCTCTCTCTGATAGAAAGAGACAGGATGAGTGGGGAAAACTCTCACAATTGTAGCCTGTGTGTGTGTGTGTGTGTGTGTGTGTGTGTGTGTGTGTGTGTGTGTGTGTCACTCTCTCTGTCCGTCCGGCCCGTCGAGCTCTCTCTCCGTTTGCCCGATCGCGTGTCTCGCTGTGAGAAGTCAAGGCAGCCAAAATCACCGTGAACCTAGGTGTTTTATTTTGAATGCGTTTTATTTTTGTAAATTATATAGCATATTAGATTGGGTAACATGGGCGGCGAAATAAAACTACCTGCGCTACGCTGCTATACGCGATGCTTACCCTGACCTTAACCCGGTGTGTTTTCGCTGTTATGGTTGTTCCCTACGGACAGTTAATCATTTTACCAATCTTCTTCATTTCAAAAAACTTTGGCTAACCTTTTGGTTTGTCTGACTGCTCATTTAGTTTCAGACCCTGTCTGACATACTGTATGTTTAGCAATTTTATCCCATTTCTCAAAAGTTAACTTTGTGAGCACATAAGCAGTTATTACCAAACAGGATTGATGGCCAAAACTACAAACCCAATCAAAGGTGTGATAGACTAGAATTCCCTTCATCCATATTCACACTAGACTATTACCCAGGGACCTCATGGGGTTTTGTAATTTGCCACCCATGTCCGTTCTTCGTGCAGTGCATTCAACCCAAGGCAGGGGTTGCTCCATAAAGTTTGAAAATAAAATGTTGCCATGCATGCCATCCAGCTCATTCTCTTTGGAGATGCCTTTGATGGATTTGAGCTCGCTCCTCTGAATGGCTCTTCATAAAAGAGTAACGTGTAAGCTATTGTATGCTACGTTATACTTTTAGTTAAAGTTTTTAGAAATGGGAGCTCTTTATCTTTATCTTTATCCAGAGAAAATCAAGGAAGATAAAAAAAGGATGAAATTACCTTGTATTGATGTTTAAGAGGTACTTACGCAGGTAAACTCCGTACTGTACATTTTGTATTCAAGATGTGGGTTTTTGATGCAACTGGAGTTTAATATGATACGTTTTGATATTGTTGTGATGTATTCTGTTTTCTTATTGAAGTCTGTTTTTTTCATGAAAGGCTGTGCTTATTAAAAAGCCCATGGATTTTGAGTTTCAAGGTGGGTTTACAAGAGACTCGCACTGCTAAATCCGACATATTGTTTTTTACTCTCGGTGTTGTGACTCAAACTTTATATTAAAAAATACTTACGAACATAAAGATTTTTACTTTTAGTATTTCTGGTTCTTTCTCCTATGCATCGGTCTCTGAAAACCGTTTAATCATTAAAATGGAGTTGTAGTTTTACTTCATTTCATTATCTCCATTTAATTAAATGGTTATCAACACCTATGGTGTAAAAAAATAAATAAAAATGGCGGCGGGAAAGAACAGACAAGCCTTCCCTGCAGTCTTATCTGTGCACATGGTCCGCGATGGCCAATAGGGTGTCTAGGTATCACAGGGCATTAATGGTCAGTCATGCTTGGCCCTGGAGAAGAAAACGCCAGCCAGATTGCAATCCCTCACCTTG
The DNA here is from genome assembly GCF_010015445.1 of Perca fluviatilis. Classification (NCBI taxonomy): domain Eukaryota; kingdom Metazoa; phylum Chordata; class Actinopteri; order Perciformes; family Percidae; genus Perca; species Perca fluviatilis. The sequence continues at coordinate 9,904,735 of NC_053127.1, read as the reverse complement.
ATGCACAAATGGCCCTGAACACCAGGCCGAAACCTCCCATTCTCCGACCACACACCGGAAATGAGTGATGAGTCTCCAGTTAAGATCTGCAGGAGGCCTGGGATTGAACAGAACTGCATTTTGTCACGCTAACACCGGAGGGGACATTTGAAACAGGATGGCACCTCATGAATATCAAATGGCACCCTGCTTTTTAGCGTGACACACTTCACACTTCCTGGAATTAATTATCGGTGGCTAATGTGGCAGCGACGTGGTCGACCACCGCTCAGAGTTTTCAAGGTGTTCTGAAAAACTTTTGGATGCTCACGAAGTCGGACAGTGAGAAGAACACGCTTTTGAAATCCCAGAGTTAACGAGCACCTCGAACCGATACACAGCACAATGATCAAATGAGACGCAAATAGCAAATGTGCCATCACAATTATCAGGTTTGGAAAAGCTACTTCTTTAGACAACGCATTGTAAAAATATCACACGTGTAGAGTGTTATATTTAAAAGGATGGCCTCCATGTGTCCTTCCGCTACAATAATGAACCTTGCTCCGGCACAAAGAGTTGATTAACTTCCATGATGGAGTTACACTTCCAACATATTGGCTGCAAAGCATTTCTCAATTCTACTATCCATGCCTGTGTATTAGCCAACTTCATTAATATAAAAGGCGTTGGAGGAGAGCAGGAGAGAGTCACACCCTGGCCACTTCATCACAGCATGGAGAGAGTGCGAGGGAGAGGGATGCTTGTGTCAGTAAGTGCGTGTGTGTGTGTGTGTGTGTGAGAGTTTCTGGTGTGAGTGTTTCTATGTATGTGTCCCAGCCTGCTTCAAAGGCAGCCTCTTGGACAAGATCAGTGCTGTGACCCTGTTCCAAGCCTATCGACAGGCTGTAGGCTGGCAGGTTTCTGGAGTGGAGACGAGCCTTTAATCTGGGACAGATGAGAGAGAGACACACAGTAAAAGACACACATCGAAAGAGCGAGAGATGGAGAGAGAGATAAGAATGGCTCGGGTGGTTTTCAGAGTGAGGCAGGCGTCCAGCCAATGGGGGGAGGCCAGGTATCAAAACACACTTTTTGCATATATGTATGCATGCACACCCACACACAGCCACACCCACACACCCACACACCCGCCCGTGCGCACACACAATAAGAAACTAAATTAGTACTTCAGCTGCAGAGGGAATCATGCCTTTATTTTGAACAGGCCTACATTTCTAATTTCCCCTGTTTTATAAGTATAACCTGTGTATATTTTAGTAACATCCCCTCCTGTTTTCTCATCTGCTCCCATTTTAATTTGCAGTGGCTGCTCCCTGCACATTACTTTGATTATTATTTGATATAGATACTTCCTCCGAGTAGGCTCCTTCCTAGCTCACAGACCTACTCCACCGCCACAATACCCACCTCCTCTCCCCACCTCCTCTCCCCACCCCTCAGGAACAAGCACCGTACCTGGGGTGACAGAGCTTTCACCATTGCGGCCCCCTCCCTTTGGAACTCCCTACCATTACACATCCATGACTGCACTGACCTGGACACATTCAAAACACTAATCAGAACACACCTCTTCAGATTAGCTATCCACATACAATAGTCTTACATTTCTCACCTGGTAGTTACTGGTTTTATTGATTTTAATTGCTTTTAACATGCTTGTTTTATGTGTTTTTTATGTGCTATATGTGCTGGTGTTACTGTAAAGTGTCTTTGAGTACCATGTAAAGCGCTATATAAATAAAATGTATTATTATGTTCAACTGTGGTCTAAATAAATTCAGTATAATGTACCTTTCCATAGTAGTAATTCTATCAGTACTCACCACTTTGTTGCTGAGTTTCTCTTCTCAAACTGAAACATTGAGTACGTTAACATGCACACCAATATTCTGCTATTATTCCGAATATGACAATATTCCGAAATTGATACCAGTCATGTAAGCAGCAAACTGTATTCCGGTTGGATTTTCCGAATAAGGCCTTTTTGCGAATTTAGCATTTTCCGATTAAAGGTGCTGTAGGTAGGATTGTGAAGATCCAGGCTTTAGCCAAAGAATTTTAACATTGACAACTTCCCAGTCCCTCCCCCCTTTCTGCTAAAGCCCAAACGGTCTCCTAAGCCCCTCCCCCCGCACAAGGGAGAATGAATGCGTGTGCATGAGCAGTGATTGACACGCAGTTAGACACCCCCCCTGGCCCTGATTGGCGCACCTGAACAAGGAGAGGCTGGAGGTAGTTTGCTGGTAGAACCAGTTTTTTTTTTTGGGTTGAAGGAACGAAAGAGGGAAGCTGTGTTCATACGGTCCAACAAAATGATGATGATAAACTTAAAAAAAAAAAAAAGAAAATCGTATTGTAAATGGGAATATTAGTGGAATATTCACTTTCATTAGCCATGTAAACAGCTTAGTCGGAATATGATGTGCATGTAAAGGTAGTCAGTGTTTGTCATTCACTAATTACTCAAAACTAATTACCAACAGCTTTGCTGCCTTTTCAATCTCTGTTCATCTTCCGTTGATGAAACTCAAGACTTTGTGCACAGACGTGTTACTTTAAAAGATTTAGAGCAGCTGAAAGGGGCCAAGCCCTCCACTCCTTTAATGTGGCGCATCTGCAGGTAGTGTTGAGTTTCACTGACAACAACTTAATACGGATAATAAATTGCTACTGAAATTAATTAGTGAATGAAAACAGTATTTCTCTTAAAAAGAGAGCAGCAGATCATTGACTCTGTTGTTGTTCTGTATTTGAAACATACAGGTGCTTTGATTCATTACTAGCAACGTGACGTTCAATGCTTCCTGTTCCCATAAAAAAAAAAAAAATGTGATTTTGGATGGTGTGTTATATGTTATCGCGACTTGACTTGACTTGGTTTAACAGACTTAAAATAGCTCTGGCTCCATGTGAAATGTGACCAAAGGTCCAAACATACACACAGACCAGAATGTTTTTGTGGCAGGGTCTGCAAGGGTTGCAGGCCCCCCCAATGAGAAGCCTGCTGTGAGGGAAGAAGAGACGAGACATGCCTGGACGAGAAACACATGGAAGCAGCAGGGGGCATGGTATGATATGTTGAGAGAACAAATAGAGAGAAAAAAAGCATTGCCGTGCGAATGAAAGGATGACAAGAATACAGAGAGATTTTGAAACAGTTGAAGAAGTGAGGAGGAGGAAAGGCAAGTCAACGCAAAAGAGATCTTTGTATGTACGTGTGTGTGTGTGTGTGTATGTGTGTGTGTGTTATGACAGTACAAAAATAGAGATTAATGGAGAAGCAACAAGCCTCCTCTGCCTCAGCAATCGTGACTCACAGGAGAGTTGGTGCTTTGTGTGTGTGTGTGTGTTTAATGAACAATAACCAACCCTAACTTATACACCATCTATATTAAGAAAGGAAAGTGAACAGCAATCACACAAACACACACACACACACCCCAAATGCATTGTGTGTGTGACAGGTGAGAAAGGGAGAGAGCGAGACCGATTGTGTGCAAACACTGACAGATTTTCATACCTTAAAATACCATTTGCATTTGAAAGTGTAAACAATGTTAAAATATTCATATTGATGTGAAGTGGATAGAGATTTATTTTGTCTCCCTGCTTGGGATTCTGCTCATGTTTACATGTTAATGTACGGGTGTGTGATGTCAGGAACGTTCACCAAATGTATATTTACAAATGTGTTGCGTAATGTTAACACACCATGCTCATGTGTGCCGACCTCACAGGCATACGTATAGATGGGAAATATACTTATTCGCTTTCTTTTCGAGAGCGGGATGAGAAGATTGATATCAAGCATTATACGTACAAGAGGAAGTGAGCCTAGCTTAGCACATAGACAGGTGGCCTGGCCCTTTGCAACGCAATGGCATCATTAAATGTTGGATTCGTGTATCATCTTGAAATTATATTGGGCCTTTCAAAAAAAATGGAATATTGGGTAGTCCTAGTTCAAGGATTTGGTGCTGTTTATTTGATAATTGATTTATTGTACAATGGAGAAACCTACAGTGGTGGACTTTGCAGCATGCGACTTGTAGACTGTATACAGCATAATACTCTGTATGGAGTGCTGCACCTTCTGAATACTACAATTGGGTTATAATATATCATTTGGTAGAGTGGTTTCACTCTACCAAAGGCTATTTTGGCTGCTTGATATATTAGAGTCATTTTTCAAGAAGGACAATGGAACAAGTTAGGAAGGACCAGGGGCACGTACAGTAAACAAATGTGAAAGAAAACTGGCTGCCCTTCGACATCTGGCCTGCTATCTGAATTGTAGACTGTACACAAGTGGCCCTAACAGGCATCCATATAGTCTTCTACGTTAACACTGCAAGCCTGCACCACACGTTTCCAACTGGTGAAGAAAATGAATGCCCCCATGAAGCGCCTGCTCCTCAATTATGCTTCATTTGTAATGTTGGATAATGTAAACTTCTCTGACAGTGAAGAAGTAGCAGCTCATCATCAGCTGTGGAAGAGAAACTGTAAGCAAGAAAGCACCATTCAATTGCAGACTGACAACAACAGCGCTTGTACAATCTTTGTGTCGTAGTAACTCACTGTAATGACCCATTGATATATTATAGGCAGCTCTTTCCCTTGTCTCAAAGTATTGGTAGTGAATAAGTACAGCCTCCAGTGAACTGGAATATAGCCACTGATTAGGTTAACGCTTTTAATGAACTTTGGGACACTGATGAGTTAATAAGCATTTTTACACAGCACTTAGCCCTGGACTAAGCTTCACATTATGCCCCAAAAATATGCCCACAGTCATTTGCCACAGTTTACAGCCTGGAGGGGAGGGGGGTATTCCCACCATTAACCAAGTTAACGATTAAAGTAAGATACCACGATGTTTCATTGGATGTTTGACATTGTTAGCACTGGAAAAGTCACTTCTACAAGAACTAAATTTCACTGCATGCATAAATTTGCAACACTGAAACACGAAATGTTACTTATTTGTGGATGTGTCAACGAATTGCACGTTAGGGAACTACAGCTGACCTTTATATTTCCACAACGCCACTAAAACCACAACCCAAACTGCCTTTTTTTTACCTTCCTATCACATCTGCTATTAAGTGACACCACATTCATAAGTGTTGAAGTAGATATTGCACGAAACACTTACATTATTGCAATCCCCTGGTTCAAAACTTGCATCAGAATGGAAATGTAGTAATGTTTGTGGCTATAAAGGTCATTATTTAATCTTTACAAAATCAACAAAGGAACGTACGTCAGCGTGATCATAACTACTTAAAATGACAGAAACCATCTTTGGGAAAACTGTACTTCAAGTTTTTTATTTTGGCCAATGACCCATCTGGTAGTCTTCCATTTCCACACCTACTGTATCTCCACAGCACTGTGTCAGTGCTGGAGTATATGGCCACACCACTTATCTATTCTGGGGTAGGGGGAACACGCTCTGGTACGTTCCTATTTCTTTAAACCAATCACGACTGCCGGATGCAGCAATGGCGCCATTGCAAATAGATGACAGAGATAGCAGAAGGGGAGGGATATCTGGAGCATGAGAGACGCGCAGCATGTCAGGCTTTATACCAGCACTGTACACCCGCTGAGCCAGTCTACCCATTCGCTAACATGGAGGGGTCGGGATTTAGGACCCATACTTCAGCCAGCCACCAGGGGGCAATCGAGATGTATTGTCTTTACTTCTGGGGGGCGGTCATGTCGTCCATCTTTATATACAGTCTATGGTCATACCAGACCAGGTAAAGATGTAGCAGCCTCTGAGTGAATTGAGCTGCCTATGAATAGATTTTTGTCATTTGTAAGATGAATATCGTGTTATTCCTTCATGCAACAGTAACATAGTCTTGCTTTCTGCAAGTTTTCTAGACACCAAACAAAGAACACACCAGAAAGTGTGTTTTGAAAAGGCAACAAATTGACTACCTGAGCAGCTTTTGAGTCACTAGTACTGATCAAAACAAAACCCTATTAACGCCTTCTGATTGCCTTTCTGTGCTGAAAATGAGTAAAATCTTCACAAATTCCACCTTTAGAGGGTGAAAACAAATTGAGATTCCTACAATTCTGGAAATGGAAAGGAAGAAGATAGGAAGGACAAGAGAAGACAGACAGTGAGATAGGAGCTGCCTGCCACTCATCATCCAAGGGCCAGCGAGCATGGTTGAAGTCTGCAAGGCACAGGTCACCTGATCCATGTTTAATGTGTGTGTGTGTGTGTGTGTGTGTGTGTGTGTGTGTGTGTGTGTGTGTGTGTGTGTGTGTGTGTGTGTGTGTGTGTGTGTGTGTGTGTGTGTCACTCCCAGAACTGTGGCTCATTGCTGGGCATCACTGCAGGAGCTGAGGATGTGTCACATCAACCACAGTCCACTGAGCAAGTCTGGGGAATTGGGTTCTCTAACTGTGTGTGTGTGTGTGTGTGTGTGTGTGTGTGTGTGTGTGTGTGTGTGTGTGTGTGTGTGTGTGTGTGTGTGTGTGTGTGTGTATGTGTGTGTGTGTATGTGTCCATACATATGTAGGTAGGCACGGGCTGTGTTTTAACAATCTATTATATGCATTTTCCATATTGAGGATGTAAAATATTAGACACTTTCTGTCCACTGTGATTGCCTGTGTATGCAGCATGTGGTGAATTCTGTGAGGGGAGCTAACTGTGACAGATTGCAACTAATCAACTCCCACACAATGACAGCATCTCCATTCTCAGTGGTGCAGCCAACAAACATCCTCATTTATCGCCACAAATTTACATGATTGTTTTTCTCTTTTATGCCCTCCTTTGTTAACCTATGTTTTTATAAATACACTTGTGACTGACATTGTTTACTGTCTTATTTATTAAAACAAGTTGATGCAATGAATCCTCTAAGTGCGCACACACACACACACACACACACACACACACACACACACACACACACACACACACACACACACACACACACACACACACACACACACCTTCCCCTGAGATGTAACATTATATTCTAGATTTTTCTTTGAGGTTGTGGTGTTTCGGAGTTCTACTTTTTTGTTCTCCAAGGACCCGTTTAATACCCGTTTTTGCTGTAGACTGAACTCTTACATCAGTGTTTACTTAGCTTTTGTGTCGTGCATTATTTTTCCATAACTGAACAAACCGTCATGTAACATTTCAATTTTATGAAGGCCATTTACCAGAAATTGTATCCATTCAAAACTTTTCCATTTGTTTTTATCAACTTTGGGGGGAAAAAAACTCATCCACCAAGGGGGTGAAGCTGTAATGAATATCTTCTGAAAACAAAATGATTCAAATTGAATAAAATATAAGGCTATATAAATCAATTCCAATCAGACAAAAAAATATCAGCATTGGCTTTGAAAGCCATAAATTTGTTGTTTTCTGTGATACATTCGAAGCTTACTGTGTTCTGTAAACTCAAGAAAAGCAATGCCCAGATGCTGTTGCAAGTGTTGAGGTAACAAAATTGTTGCTTATTCTATTAAAATTGTGACTAAGCAGGCCTAAAGCTCAAAATTGCTCAGAGCAGAATGTTTTTTCAATTATTTATTCAGTTCTGCAGCAGATCCAATCTAATCCTGGCTAATCTTTGCTAAAGCCATGTCAGCAGCATGTCGAATTTGGTGAGATCTCTGTGTGTGTGTGTGTGTGTGTGTGTGTGTGTGTGTGTGTGTGTGTGTGTGTGTGTGTGCGCGGCGTTTACAGGTGAATGTAGACTAAATCAGCACTGCATGTGCAACTGTGCATCTCCACATGGTCATGTGTGTCTGCAAATTGGTACGTCCTTTAGGACAGTAGCCTGTGCCCACACACAATGATGGATGCATGTGTGTCTGCCTTGTACATACCTCCAAAGCGGGCCTATAAATAATAAATGACTGCCTATGCAGAGGCGATGTGGCAGCGTCAGAGAGATAGAAAAATAGAGTGGCCTTGTTAATACAACTCCACCCAGCCTGCCAGCCGCCCCGGCTAACCAGCCTGCTCGGGGGACAGATAATAGCTGGCTGTGCGAACGGCTAGCGTTGCTGCATTATGATGAAGCCCAATGCCGCAATCACATACTAAAGCATGTGAAAAAGCAATGGCTTTATAAGTAGCTGTTATGTGGAGATAGGTTGACTGATAAAAAGGTGGGCAGGAAGGTATCATTCAGAACTGTGACTGGCTTTTTATTCCTTCTTTTTAATTTAACAGAGCATGAGTGGCAGATTGGGGACCCAAAGCCATCTTATGTAATGAGAGCAATTTGTACTAAATGTTTATTGGATCCGTAAGTAGTATCCTGTGCTAATTTCCCATTCAATAGTCTGAGTGAATATCACACTGGCAAAGGACAAGGAATATGAATGAAGGGGCTCACACAAACTCTATTCAATACTCCCGCTGCTGAAATAATACAGGACACTGGTGCCCTATAATTAATACAACATCAAGCACATGTTCAACCTTCAACACACAAGCAGGGAATATGCTAGCCAACCCCGTACACATGGGGATATATAATGTCATTTAATGTCCAGGCCCTTTTTGAAAGCCTGCGTTTTATCGGGCAGATAGTTAGGAGGGTATAAGCACTGGAACTAACACTGCTGCACTTTTATGGGAAATATTACTTCCATAATTGTTTCTCATGGTTGTAAATGGTTCATCAGTGAGAAGAGTAAGGGGGAAAAAAACGTCCTTCATCAGAGAGAATTTTATATGATTTATATCTGATCTATGGGGTCTTCAGTAGTACATGAGCACTATGTAGTGCTTCACAGGGCACATTATTTTTCAATTTTAAAGTGATGGTTCGGAGTAATTCACCCTAGGGTCCTTTGCACCATGACCTCGAGCCAAACACCCACCCAGAAGCTTTTTTCACCTGGGTCTAACATTGGGAGCGTAGCGAGAGTGCGCTTATCAGCTGAATAGCGTTAGGGCATGGGACCGACGTTTGTATCTCGTAATAATTACCCCACTAATAATGCCCGAAATTATACCAAACGTCTACAAGTAGTACAAATAGGTTATGCACTCATAAAACAATGGATTGGAAAGTTAAGTACACCAGAAGTTTATGTAAATAACACTTGCCTGCTGGCTTCTGCTCTCTGCTGTTGTTGTTGCTGCTGTGAGACGTGTGCTTAGGGCCGTCTACAAATTACAACAAATTTTTTAAGTAAGTGCTGTAGTATAACTAGCAGGAGACAAGTAATCATTGAGGTAAGTTTGGAGACATTACCTTATTTAATCATTGAATTAATAAATATTTTTGTTGTAACTCTTTTCGGTGTAGTAATTTGTAGACGGCCCTAAGCACTCGTCTAACTGCAGGTAGCAGCAGCAACAGAGAGCAGAGGAGAGCAGGCAAGTGTTCATAAACTTCTGGTGTACTTACAAACTTTCCAATCCATCGTTTTATGAGAGCATAACCTATTTGTACTACTTGTAGACGTTTGGTATCATTTCGGGCATTATTAGTGGGGTAACTTACAAGATACAAACGTGGGTCCATTAGCCCCTGCGCTAAGCTATTCAGCGGCTAACGCTACTCTACGCTACTCTACGCTACTCTACGCTAACTCTCCCAATGTTCGACCCAGGTGAGGATTTTTTTTTTTTTCCATGTACTCTGGTCTAGATTTCACTACTTTACATTTCTAAACATGTGGCAATGCAAGAAAAAGAAAACTCAAATGATGAAAAATGTTTTTATGTTTGACTGAGGTGGAAAAGTGGACACAATTCAAAAGAAAAGTTTGATAAAGGCCGATGGGAACTGAGGTTTTGAGTACACCTTGACATTGCTTGTAGGCAAAGCATGAATGCCCTTGTAATCTTTACAGTCCTTCACACCAGCAGAAAGAATAAAGAATAAGAATACATCAGGGTTACATAACTGCATTGTCCCTAGTTTGATTCTGTATTTTGTATTACCATAGTAATGTGACATGCGGCTATAAGAAACTTTTCATTCATTTAAAAAAAATAAAAATAAAATAAGGCCATGATATATCAGAGTTACTGGTATTCCAAAAATGCTGCCATCTTGTCACATCCTCTTGTGTGTTCAGGTATTTCTGTCTTGGAAGCTGCTTACTTGTCAACTCAGGTTTTTTTGTTGCATAAGGTGTACATTATCATGCCATCAGTCACAAGTCAACCATCCGGACATGTCAGTGTAGACAAGTGTGTTCTACAAAGCTCTCTCGATACAGCCCGGATTTGTCATGACTATACCATCCGACACCAAAGCTGAATTGACACTGTGTTCCACATGCATATCTCATCTACACAAAATACTACATTCCCCAAATGTGGAGCAAGCTGTCAGCCATCTCCAGAGTTCAGAGATTGTAATAAGTAGGCTTTCAGATGCAGAAACAACTCTGTAAAGCAACGGCAGGGAAAATAAGGGAAGTGAAAACCAGTGACGCGCATCATTTGGCAAGATGACAGCTCCTTAGTAAAGGGAGTTGGCACCGCTGTTTTAGAGGGTTCCCCGCCGAATGTTATTGCCTCTGCTTCATCTCAGTCGTTGTTGTTCTCAGTCACTTTGAGCCAAGTAATTGTCAAAGCTGAGCACCTTTCAGCCCCTGCAGAGAAGGTTGCACCGCCTTGTCAGTAAACAGCAGTGTACTTTGAATATGTCCCCCTCTCCTTCAATATAACGGGAACGCCACTGATAGTGGGTGGCAGCAATAACTAAAACAAGTACAGGTCCAAATGTAAAAGAAACTGTTCATTTCAAATTCAGCTGTGGAAAACTCCACACTTAACTCTCCAGATGTTGACAGTTTTAATTTAGCAAGATGTACTAGGGCTGGCAAACAAAAAATAAAATCTGTTGGATTTCTTGCAGACTAGTAGGCGGAAATCTCGAAGTGATTGTCTCACAGGGAAAAAGCCAAAGTGTGAGAGGCATTACATGTTGAATTTCGGGGCCATGTGATCTCATCTTGAACTAACGCTCGGCAGAGCAAAGCTCAAATGAGGTTGGTGCACTTCCTGTGCATCAATGCTTCAAACTTCTACATAAAAGAAGAGCTTCTGTGGAGAAACTATGAAAGCGATTCATCTTTATAAAACACGTAATTGATGGTGATGTATAGTGTTCCTGAGCGAGGACCAAAAATGTTAGCTTGCTGAAAAGGCGCCTCATATTTCATACTGTTCACAGCTCGAAATATGTTCCACATATATTTAGAATCTAAATAAACAATGAGGCTACTTCAGGTGAATAAGCAAGCACAGATAGCTTTGTAATACTTTTACATAATGTCAGAATTATGTTACCGCCATTGGCTGTGTGCCATTACACTTGCGAGGTTGTGCTGCTGTGAATAAAACACATGCATTGTACAACAAAAGCAAGTGCAGCTGATGGTGTGTGGAGGCCAATATTGGCCCCACTGGTTCTAATACTCATGTAGTCCTGCTCTCATTTTGTGGCTCATTTGCTGGCATTTTGCAGCTCAGCAAAAATCAAGATCACGCCAACTAATACAGCTGGGGAAGCAGGACCACTGGCCAGTTCCCATTCACTGAAAGAGCAGCTATGCCTACATATGGATAGATGCAGCTTTTGTCAACCTATAAATCAAAATGACAAAACATAATATATACAAGTAAAAAAGACAGTCTCACTTCCCCCCTGAAATATGAGCACAGCTCTAAACATGTCTTACACACACACACACACACACACACACACACACACACACACACACACACACACACACACAAACAAACAAACTGCTGACATAGACAGAAGGTCACATATTTTGTACATTGAAGGCACTGTGACGAATGCCAGCAATTAATGGCCGAAGGTATTAAACGTGACATGTGCTGCTTGGGGGTGTGGCTGCTAAGTGCTTAGACTATGACCTTAGGCTGCCATTTTTGTAAGCTAAGCAGAACGAGCATGATGTGAGTCTGCAACAGGAGGAGGGTCACTACAGAGTCTTCTTTTCTGTTTATCCATGGCTCAACAGTGGGATTTGGGCAGTCTCGATTCAATATTGTGAGTCCAAGACAGACACTTTCCGATGAGACGCCAACTCCGATTAGTCCACTGGGCGAGTCTGTGCTGCGTTCCGGTTTTGTTCCGCCACGCGCTTTACCACAGAAGAGGAGCGTCTTGCCTGGCCGACTCGCAGATTTTATTGTCTCTATAAGTACTTTACAGAACGATCAGGTGGTTATTAAGCTAGTATCTACCTTCCACTCCAAGCACTCCTAGATTTAAACTCCATGCCTTCTCTTTTCTGGCGTTATCCCTAAAAAAAAAAAAAAAAAAAGGAAAGGTACATCTGCCATAGTTCTTAGTTCTGAGAGAACTTCATGCAGTCTTTTTTTGGCGATTCCATACGACAAGCTTGTTCTTCTTGCTTATCAGCAGTCGTGTTCTGAGCTTGATTTACTCTAAAGTCAATTATTCAAATCAGCTGGTGTTTGGTGAAAAAAAGCCAAAAGTAAAGACCCTGGCCTCTTTTGATTTATCCTGGTATCAGAGCCCTCCATGGGTCATTTATCAGCTAAATGGCTTTTTGAATCCATACTCTAAAGTTCATTACAGCGATTAAAGATTTATTCAGTCATAGTTATAGATAATTCATCTGAGGCCTATTAAAACGCCTCTTTGTCACTGCACCATGGGATCATTCTTAAAAGGGAATGACAGATGCAAACTAAGTGTTAGATATGGCCTGTCTGGCCATTTTTTCAATCTCCGACGGACAAAGGTTCAAAACCACAGCGGGGGACACCCAATTTGACACATGGCTCTCAGTGAAGATGAAAGGCTCAGCCCCCAACTTTTCTCAAGTGTCTCAAGTGTTTCAGCCCTTCTGAAGAGGAGCTCTCTCAGCAATGTTTTTATTGTTTGAAGAAAGCAAATGAAGGCGCGTGACAAAAATACAAAAGCACAATTTGTTCATATAAGATACTACATCGGGCCAGAAAATCCCACGCAGGCATTTTAAATGACAGTACACCTTTGGGACCTGCCTCAGGTGACAAACTGACAACATGACGGCGTTCATCCAAATGAATTGGTGTGCATATACACCAGCGAAGACTGCATCACATGAGCACAATGATGTAACCATTAGCAACACTCAAGATTAAGAAAGCAGTGATTAAGCTGTTGACATAATTCAATAACATGACATCTTCCCTGATGACAAAAAAAAACTAAACTAAACATGAGCCATGCCACCAAATTCATGACACTATGGACAATTGAATCAATGTAAAGGGAATTACAGTATATTTTTAATGGTTTAACTAGGTTTTTCTCATAGGGTTTACAATATAAATAAAGTTGGCATATTTATATACTAAGCATGTTTGTGGCTGAACATCCCTAACATTTTCTTCAGCACAAAACTGCCAATAAAATCTCAGTATGATATGTTACAGACATTATTAAAGTGCAAAGTTGTTTACTCCTAGTGGAAAACTACCCCCATACAAGGTTACGTTCACACTGCAAGCCTTTAGCGCTCAATTAAGATGTATTGCTCAGATCAGATTTGTTTTGCCCACATCAGATTCCAGTGTGAACTGGTCACGGTCCTGATCTCACCCGCATGCCCAAAAGAATAATAACAAAGATGTCAAAGACAGCAGCAGCACGCTGTCGTACGGAAGTAAACATGGAGGCAACGGAAGTCAGCGTTTCCCTCTTTTATTTATAAGTTGATGTGCAGTCAGTGGGAGCCAACTAATTTGTGAGCAGATGATAATGAGGATGACAACGTCTTGAATTTTGTTTTTTTTTCCTGTGGAGCAATGGTGGCTGCTTCTGGACAGAGGTGTGTGGGGATGCGGAGTCATAGCCAGGAGTGGAGGGATTGTGACGTGAATGGCATCACTGTAACAAATTAACCAAACTGTAACCAAATCAATACCTATTACACCGTAGTAATCAGAATATGCTGTTTCCATTGGTCTGCTTTGCTCCCATCCTTGCTTCCTTTATACCTGCAATTTGCAGCCACATGCGAGTAAAAGCTTTCCGCACAGCCAACCCACCACTAGTCTCGCTTTGCCAGACCTTCCTCCTCAGCACTGCGGAGGAGGGTCTGGCTAGTCCACACAGCATTCCGGGATGGGAGAAAAACATCCTCTGGTTTATTGGCATTTCTTTAGACCAATCACAATCGTCATGGGCGGCGCAAGGCGCCGGATGGAGCCACGGTGCCTCTGCAAAATAGCCTCGGGAAGGAACTTGTTTTGGTGGAACATGTGTACGTTCAAAAGTTGTTTTAGTCGTGCAACAGAAAACTCAGATTGGACAGATAGTCTAGCTAGCTGTCTGGATTTACCCTGCGGTAGCAGACATCCGGCAGGATTTTCCGGCGGCAACGGACCAATCCCTGAAATGGAACGTCGTGGATATTTAAACTAACCCACCACCAACTCTATCCATACATCCGTGGACCAGATCAATATTCTACTGATACTACATACAAACAAATTTGCAGGTTTATACGTCCCACTTGACAAACGCACCATTTCACTCCTCTAACTCTCTGCTTCCTTTGTTTTTCCTCACCTCAACCTTCCCATGGCTTCATTCCAATTTCAAGTTCATTGTTTTGGGTCCAAACCATAGTGGGGGAATTTGCCTTGGTGCACTGGTTTTATTTTGGTTCCAGTGACTCCATCCGTCCGTTTATACCAATAAAAGCATGTGTTTGGGGCTGTTTCCCTTTGTTGAACCGATTACATTCTCCTTTCTAATAAACCAAGCCACAGTTTGCCCGGAGGAGAACTAAGGGCTACATTTCTAGCAGTCTCTGTGCGGTTATTTGTTTGAAATGGCATTGCTCTCTCCTTCCAAAATGAAACAAATTAGAGGAATAAACCCTCCAAAGCTGAAATAAACCGCTCCAAATATTCCTGCTATGAAATCACGCGAAGACAAGCATTCATTTTCTCCCACTCTGCTTTCCAAAGTCCACTGCCATGGCCAGGACTCCTGGTCCTTTGGCCACCAGGGAGCATTAATAACCCTTCATATCCATTCCTCCCAGGCTTCACACTATGCTGAGTCTGCTGCTGCAGAGGAGGGCCGGACTTCATTGAGGGAGAATAGCAAGGGTAAAAAGGGAGGCTGATGGTTGAGGAAACAAAGAGTTTGGTAGTGAGGAAGGAACACACCCCTAAATGAAGTTTATAATTCTCTGACTTATTGATGCTCCTTGAAAAAACTCTCTATAACCGTAGAACAACATGTAACATATAACAATATGACAAACTCTGTTTCTTTGTATGGCATGGTGAGTGTTTGTAGTTTAGTCCTTCCGCGGCTAAGAAAAAGTTATCTCTGATGTCTGACCTTTGGCGATATGTCAGCCGGAGCTGAGGTGGAGTGGATAAAAGCAATCGTGTGTGTGTGTGTGTGTGTGTTTTGGCTGGTAAAGTACAAGGGCTGTGGGATTATTAAGAGATAAACAGGACATGGGTAAATAATCAAGCCAGCCAATATTCTGAGGAAATCTCATTCGTCAGAATCCAGTTTTTATTAAAGATAAACTCCCTGATTTTATTATGGAGCCAATTAGCGTTCTCAGATGCCATCGCCGTGATTTGAAAACATTGACAGAGAGCTGAGAGAAAAAAAAAAAAAAAAAAAGGTATTACCAACAAACAAACAGAGAAAATAAAAAGGCAGTAATACAACTGCAAAGCAAATGCATGGACAGGAATAGTTTTTGGTCAGTCGAATTCTAAAAACATCACATATTTTGTCCGCCTTTACATTTGACAATTCATCACTCGTCAGATAATATATATATATATAATACCTAATAATATCTTGACAGGTATTAGCTATTATTAGCTAGCATCCCAACAATTAAAATCAATCATCAATGAGTTGGTTTTGGCTTAGGAGGTAGAGCCGGTCGTCCCTGGCTCCTCCTGTTAGAGTGTCGAAGTGTCCTTGAGCAAGACACTGAACCCTAAGTTGCTCTCGATGGGCAGGCCAGTGCCTTGCACGGCGGCTCCACCACCATTGATGTATGAATGTGTGTGTGAATAGCAAAGCACTTTGTCCGGAAAGACCCTTTAAAAGCGCTATATCAATGCAGTTGATTTTCCATTTACCATTTAAACTTACTGTTGGCCACAGTTCAGTTCCAGAAGAAAGAAAAACCTAATTCAAAATCATAGGCAAGCGACTAAAAATCCAGCCCTAGAATTTAATCCTGCTTATCAGTGTGTAATGCGAATTAATATGTCTAATTAAGAATGGTGAATTAAAAAAAAAAAAAATAGATCAAATACTATAATCTGGCAGACTTTACCGAACACCAATTTTCACAAGACCAAGAGCTTGGCAGGTTAAACATCACCAGCTCGTCAGAAGAAGCAAGTAGAGTAGCTGGACATTTACATTCAATCAGGTGAGAGATTCAGATCTCATTTTAAAAAAGGAGAATTTTTAAAAAGAATTTCACTTTATGAGTTTTTTTTTTACATTAATATGCGTTCCCCCAGCCTGCCTATGGTCCCCCAGTGGCTAGAAATGGCGACAGGTGTAAACCGAGCCCTGGGTATCCTGCTCTGCCTTTGAGAAAATGAAAGCTCAGATGGGCCGATCTGGAATCTTCCCTTTATGACGTCATAAGGAGCAAGGTTACCTCCCCTTTCTCTGCTTTGCCCGCTCAGAGAATTTGGCCCGCCCATGAGAGAGAGACATCATGGCTTGCAAAATAGCAAAGTGGCAGTTGGTCACGGCCACACCCCCACCCTCTTACCTTGCCCCCCCTCCCTCAATAGCTACAGACACAGAAAGGGCACATCCTAAGGAAAGCTCATTGTGGGACTGGCTCTAGTGGCTGTAATTCTGCACCAAGGCTGAATTTCGGGAAAGAGATTTCAGATACAGTATTAGGGGACCACTAAGGTCTATATAAAAGAGACTTCAGATACAGTATTAGGGGACCACTAAGGCCTATATAAAAGAGACTTCAGATACAGTATTAGGGGACCACTGAGGCCTATATAAAAGCATCCAAAAAGCAGCATGTCATAGGACCTTTAAGGGAGACCTGACCTAAGATATGGAAAAAGAAGAATGTAGGCAACACATTATAATATGTAGCAAGGTGTAATAACTTAATATAGCTTGTTATTAAATGCTAAGAAGCTAGCCACAAAGATAGTCCCTTTTTAGAACTCTAAAAAATGTGTTCCCAGTTACTGTAGTGCTTGCGGAGAGGGCTTTTATGAAGCAGTCCTCCATATAAAGTGTGTGTTACCATTCTGTCCTTACTGACCAATGATTCTTTGTTTTATTCAGAACTGTCTAAAATGGTATTTTGCCAATCAGTGTTACATTTCGCCCTAATGCACTGTGGGCAAAAACCGTTGGAGTTATGGGCGCTTATATACTGCCCGCATGTGTGTGCACATATGGGGGTGTGAGTCCACCTGGTTGTGCACACTAGTGTCCATATGAGCCTCGTTTGTGTGCCATTCGCCATTAAAGCAGCAGTTGCCCAGCAGGCATGATTTGCCACTCTGAAACCAACAGACAAGCCAGCACCGCACCAACATGGGTCCACAACTTTCATTATGCCTCAGAAAGACTTCAATCACTCTACTGATGACATGTGGATACTGCTTTTCTGCTATTTCCCATGGGGACCTCATACATACTCACACACTTAACGTACAGTGGTATCTCAAATGGAAGGTGACATCCCCTCTCGTGGCTGCCTCTAATGAAACCCCACAGCTTTGGTCATCCACCTCCATTCAT
Organism: Perca fluviatilis; assembly: GCF_010015445.1. Lineage (NCBI taxonomy): Eukaryota > Metazoa > Chordata > Actinopteri > Perciformes > Percidae > Perca > Perca fluviatilis. The sequence goes on along the minus strand of NC_053127.1, from coordinate 9,886,934 downwards.
TTTTGTCCCTCTTGGATTCCTCTGTTGTCCCTATCTTTTCCCACTCAGCCTCCCCTGGCTGTACCACAGTGAGCGAGAGCAAGAGAAAGCGCTGAACACCGCTAGTAATTAGTGGTCTTAACAATGGGGCAAGGCCGAGGAAGGTTGCCAATAATCTGGCCTAATTGCTCAGATGTATGCCAAAGCGTTCGTCTAGGACAGGGTGGCAGATAATGGCCTTGGCAGGTGCTGCCAGGGATATGACCCTGGTGACGCGAGCTTTTAATGACCACTGGAGTGTGTGTACATGTGTGTGCATGTGCATGTGTGTCAATGTTGCTGGAGAGACTGGTCTTAACCACCAGGGCCGAGTAAAAGAAACATATTACACCCATGCATCACATTTTATTGTTACAGAACTGCATCTGCAAATCCTACTATCAATATTTAATAGTGGCTTCTTACAAAAGGCTCATCGTCTAAAGTACATCTGTTGATGGCAAATGTTTGGGAGATTTAACAGCAATTAGAGTTTAGGCAATATTTCCTAAACCCCACTATATTACAGTGTTGATATAAATCACTAAAATACTGATGATTGTTGTCACTCCTAGACTGATACCAGCACCTATTTAACAATGTTAAGTTTGCCCTGGAGCTGGCACTAGGGGAAACACAGTGGCCATTAAGATTTACAGGCGTTATCCTCTGGATGGCATGAATCCTTTCAGCTATCCCCATGTCAATCTCCATAAGATTTTATAATATATTTTTACATTCCTTATTCATAGGTAGAAACGTCAATGGCAATAGGTTAGGATGTCACCAAAAACGTTTGTATTAATCCTGCGGTGACCAGGAATTTCCACAGAAAGTTTCATGAAAAGAAAACTTATCAAGGACCTAACAGTGGCGCTTAAGGTTTGGAGGCCATGAATATCCACAACACATCTAAATGAAATTTGGCCAAGATTTGACATATGATGCTCTACTCGAGCAATCACAAAAATAAAATACTTTGCTTTTTAAAAGCTGTGTGTCAGTGTGCTACATTATACACGGGGTCTGCTTTGTTGACTTTTTTTGTACTTTAAATAAAAATCACTTTGTCTTAATTTATCTCCTAAATCATGTAACATTAATTTAATCATGTAAGACGTCTGACAAGAACCAGTTAAGATGCTAATCTCCTGCCATTTCCCTCACTAATATACTAATTTATGTAGCAAGGTGATCCAAAATGTAATCAAGCATCTTGTATTAAATAGGGGGACGTGTAGTGTAAACACAGATCTTATAACTGTAGCGGTAGTATGCATCTCTGTTATGCACTAATTACTATTTGGTCATACTAATCTGTCTGTACACACTATTATAAAAAGTAGAATGGGATTTTATTATAAAAAACAAAGTTGAGTTTGAGAACAACTGCTACATTTTACTCTGTTTGCTCCATCATGCACCATACTATTGATTATGTTCTGACAAAGTTCTTGACTTTGTTGCTATATGTCAGGATAAAGGCCTGACAACTGAGAAATATACTTATTTTGAATCACCCCCAGTTACTTAAAGGTCCCATGGCATGAAAATTTCACTTTATGAGGTTTTTTAACATTAATATGCGTTCCCCCAGCATGCCTATGGTCCCCAATTGGCTTAAAATGGTGATAGGTGTAAACCGAGCCCTGGGTATCCTGCTCTGCCTTTGAGAAAATGAAAGCTCAGATGAGCCGTTCTGGAATCTTGCTTGTTATGAGGTCATAACAAGCGAGGTTACCTCCCCTTTCTCTGCTTTGCCCGCCCAGAGAATTTGGCCCACCCATGGGAGAGAGACATCTTGGCTTTCAAACGAGAAAAGTGGCAGTTGGTCAAGGCCACACCCCCACCCTCCACCTTGCCCCACCCTCTCTCCTCCTCAATAGCTAGAGACATAAAAATGGCACATCCTAACGAAAGCTCATTGTGGGACTGGCTCTAGTGGCTGTAATTCTGCACCAAGGCTGAATTTTGGGAAAGAGACTTCAGATATAGTATTAGGGGACCACTAAGGTCTATATAAAAGAGACTTCAGATATAGTATTAGGGGACCACTAAGGTCTATATAAAAGAGACTTCAGATATAGTATTAGGGGACCACTAAGGTCTATATAAAAGCATCCAAAGAGCACCATGTCATGGGACCTTTAAATATTGCTCCTCAGTAGACTATTGGCCCCTGTAGAGTCCTAGGGCCCTATCTTGCACCCGGTGCAGGGCAGCACAAAGCCCGACGCAAGTCTCTTTGCTACTTTAATAACAAAGACGCAGTTGTCCATTTCCTTTTTCCTGACTTCACCTGCGCCAGGCGCTTAACGCCGTGCGCCTAGATTGTTAAAATAGGGCCCATACAGTGGAACCCCTAGAGGATTTTCCCAAACTTTGAATGCATACAATATAGGCAGCCCGGTGACACAGGATGACCCTGATGAAGGCCAAAAGCTGAAGCGTGTTGGTCTCACAATAAAGTTGTTGTTTATACTACAAGTGTTGCTGGAGTTTTCACCTCAACAAGACTTTTTATTACCCTTTCCATGCACCTCGGAGGTAGGTGAGGTTCCGCCAGAAATCTATGCTATGGTAGAAATGAATAAAAGAAGGCCTATTCCTTCCTATTCCTGCTGATTGTGTGAGTTATATCGTGTAAAATGGATTCGTGTAAACGTGTATGATGTTTTTGTAAAGTGAATATTCAAACAAATTGTCATGCTTTGTTCATTATAATGTAAACCGAAATAAACTATTCCTATCATAAATATTTCATATTATATCAAATGATTTCGTAGAAATATTTTTTTTTTTATGGCATTCTTGATCGCATTATCGTGCATATCAATATTCTATCAGGAGATAGGGTTGGTATATTGTACATGATCCAGCAATAAAATGATGTGTGTATAAAATCGCTAGCGGCTGCATTGATTGCATTCTGCAACTACATTATGTTCAATCTCTGTTGGATCGTATTGCTATCATTTCTCGTAGGATTGGCTAGTGCATCCTAAGGGCAGGAGACGTTAAGCGTTTTGCAATACAATATATAATAGATAAACACTCACTTGTCGCAAGTGAGTGTTAAATATTGGCAAGCTGCTCATTCTGTTCACCATTTGCAAAAATGTATTACAATATTTTAAAGGTCAGAGATTTTCTTGCAAACACACTCCAGAAAACTGCTTAAACGAAAAAAACAAAACATAAATGCTTCAATGTCCAGAGAAATAACTAAGGACTTTCTAAAAAAAGAATATTCAGCGAGTCATTACTTTTCCATTTCCAGTCAGCAGTAATCAGTAAACAGCCCACAGTACACTAGAAGCTGGAGCGAACACGTTAATAATAAGTACTCCCAAAAAAAGACAACTATAGGTTTTTCTAAATACAGCAGCCATTTGTTTCCCTGGAAGCTAACAGAGTCAACAGAGATCAAGTCAAACTGAGTAAATGAACGTGGGACCAAAGCCCTAAGTCGCAACTGACATTTACTTTTATCTCCATATGTCTCCAGCCAACAGACACCAGAACGCCACAGTACTTTACTGCATGAAGCCCGTCTCTCCGGGCACACTTTGCCTTATCTCTTTGATCAAAATCACAGCGAATCACAGTGAAAGGGGGCAATCTTTTCAAACCTGATGGCAGAATTATACAACGATGTGCAAGGAAAAGGCAATGCCGAGGGACTCAGCAGGAGTTCACAGCTGACTGGAATAATCCACACGCTGTTGACTGACACTCACCTGAAGGAGAGGAGAAAGGGAGAGGAGAACATATTAAATAATGGATTTCAGCTGTAATATTTACAAGACAAGAATCACAAAGAAAAAATCATGGGAAGGTAATTACTGTGAAAGTTTGAGAAGCATGGTACAGAACAGCTCAGCTGGTTCAGGTGAGGAAGGCAGACATTCTTTCAGCATGTTCACGCTGCTCGCTAGCTTGACTCCCATCGAACGGAAAGAAGGGGACTTGCTGACAAGTAAGGGTGCAATTAAAGCCGTGATCTAGCATTAATATTCAAGGTTATCTCTTACACAGGTTTTACAAATTGTGCCACTAGGGCAGGACACTGCAGTTGAGTTTACTTTGATAATGCGCGCATTTTCTCAATAAGTTTGCCTAACCTGTTGGCTTGTTTACTGCCTGACTGATCATGAGAGCGCTCGTTTTTAATTTGTTGACCCGAGATGTTGTTGTTGTGATGATACCATGTACCCAGATCTTAGAAATGACTCAAGTGTTTACAATGTTATCAAAAACCAATAAAACTGATAACCAGAGCTAAGACAATAAGTTGCAATGAACCTTAAGGCAGTTACACACCAACCAGACGGCCAACCGTCGGCAGAAAAGCCAGTCGGACTGATCAGTCTCCCCGAGTTGGTCCAAAAAGTGCCTCAGAACACACCGAAGAGACGAGACGTAATACGTCTCCATAACAGCAGGCAGCGCTAATCTGTATTGTTGCCCAAAAAATGAAAACCGGCAGCTGATTGGACGAACGCGTCACGTGGGTTTGTTTTCTCCTGAAATTCAAAGCCAGACTGTCATGGCGGCCGTTCAGAATACGATCTCATATTGTACTAAAATAGTTCACTGAAAGGTGTTTCTGAAAACATTTTAAGTGAGAAATAGACCATGCAGTTGCTGAATCTGTCTTCGTTTCAGATCAACAAAGGTCATTTTAAAAGATTTTCGTCAGATTTTGAGAGACTCTAGTCACGCTCATTCCGCTCGCCATTTCCAGGTGAGTCCAGACTGCCCTGTCTCCGACTGAACATGTCAGGTCGGCCAGAATGAAGGCCGGCAGCCCCTCCAACGGACGACGGCGCGGAACACACCGAACAGACTCGAGTCACTGACCTCGCCACACTGTCCAACGGCCGATTATCGGATTAGTGCGTCAGCGCCATTAGTGTTCCTCTAAGCATAAGGGGTTCTTCATCCAGTGATCACAATCGAGCGTTTTTCACCAAATGGAAGTTTTGTCTTCAGCTTGGAAACGAAATTCATGGATCTTGACAGTTTGTAATAAGATGGATGGTGGCCGAGGCTGCCATGCAAGGTGCCATCCGGCCAATCAGATAAACATTCACACACATTCACACATTATTGGCGCAGCATCGGAAGCAAATTTGTGGTTTATTGTCTTGCCCAAGGACACTTCGACATGGGACTGTATGGCCAGGGATCGAACCACCAACCTTCCGACTGGTAGGCAGACAATAATTGTACTTGGGAAACAGCTTTCCTTTAAGACGTTTTTCCACAGTGAAATATTCTCACAAAGCACAGGACAACCAAAATTAGAGTTAGCAGTGAACAGTGCAGCTATGTCAGGGAAACTCACTTTAAAGTATAAAAAGGGGTGGCTGGCTTTGTCCTGCATTCGCACAAGGACATGAATGCACCAACATCTATGTTTTCAAAATCACTATCTGCTCTCAACTGCATTCCCATCCAACTACAAGCTAATGTTGACAAAAACAGAAGAAGACATGCCGTTTACTGTGATGGATTACCTATATCAAGTGAGTTCTCTTCAATGCAAGTAGATTTTTATATCGTAATGAAGTGAGGTAGAATAAGAACATTCATCAATCTGAAAACCAATGTTCTGCTTTTGAAAATTGGTCGTATTTAAGATACTTGAAGTGCATCCAAACTTTTGACTTTTTTTAGCCATTTTAATAGTAAACTTGACTTTGAATACTTAGCTGTAGTCCTGATCAGTGGTACGAGGTGAACTCGCTACTTGGTCTGTAGGAAAACAACAGCTCAGCCTGCACAGGAAGCTTTTACACTTCTACTGAATGACTGAATGTTGACGATTACATTTATATCGCTCTGCGGATGAAGGATGCAGGACAATAAAAAGTTGCCATTTGTCAGTTAGACTGATGATTTAACTGGGGGGTTGAAGTGATTCAAATCATCCTGCAGAACTGGATCTGTTTCAGCCACGTTTTCAAGTCATCTGTCTCACACAGGTCTGACCTAACAGATATTTTTCCGACTTAATAACAGCTCTCTACGCCAGCTCACGTCTTGCGCTTCACACTCTTAACTGTGACCAAAAACCTTTTTTTACGCTTCAGGTCTACTTCCTTCCATCTTACGATTGTGTATTGGGCTGTGAGTGCACAGAAGTAGGCCTACTGTGGATGACAGAAGTGTGAATCTTCACTCATCTCCTGATTTCATTACGATTATCATGTCCGCGATTCGATATCTCAATGCGTCACGATGCGTCAAATACAATTTTCTATTAAAGCCATATAGGATATTTAATTAGCTTTTCAAGCTTCAAAAACAAAACATTCTGCAGTGATCTAATACTAAATACAAAAAAAAAAAAAACAGCACTGAGCACATGGCACTTCCTGAATGTGCAAAACATAACAAGAAATGTTGTTAGGGCTACATTAAATTGTAAACAGAAATGATCGATTATGGCCAGGCCGATTATCGATGCAGCATTGTCCATGGCCACGATTCGATGCATCGATTATTTGATTAATTCCAACACCTCTAGTGGATGAACTTATATATTTTTAACTTCAGACATTTTTTTCTTCTTTTGGGACGACTTGTAGTGCTGAAACAATTAGAACATATAAATTGATAATATAATTAATCGTATGTATCTTACTCCACAGCGCTGTCGAGCGGTCTGGCAATGCGAGACTAGTGCGACCGAGAAAACAGAGAAAAGAGGCTGTTGTATTCACTTTAGCTCAAAACGTAGGAAACCTAGAAACTACCAGAATGCACTGCGCCGCACTGGACCATTGTGTGTCTTGGAGCAGCACTTTTGGAATCTTTCCATCGCTATTGCAGCCGGGGAATAACTGTAACAGCACTGTAGCGCCACTTTCTACCTATATATAGATCAGTTGTGACATCACAACCGTACAGGAAGTCCTGACGGCTCATTTAAAGGCACCGTTTCTGAATACGGGCTGTGTGCATTTCTCTGTGGGCTGAGCGTTTCGATACTTTGACAGTATTTATAAATTCATAAAGCTTTTTACAATATGGGACCTTTCACATTTTTTTTATTAGCAGAAGAAAATTCTAGTTCCCATTTCTTTCTGTTGAGAATTTGCAGCTCTTCTGTTTCATGTCATTGTGGATTCAAAATCTTTATGTTTTGGACTGTTTTGTAGAGACTTTAAAAAGACATTTGAAGGCGTCATCTTGGGCTCTGAGAAGGTGGCAGGGATGTTTGCAAACATACAAACATACAACTATGTGTACTTCTCTTTTTGACTCAGAAGCTCCTTCAATTACAAGTCAACAAATAAAAGGAGTTGGAGTTGCCGTAACTTCTGGTAGTTTTGATTCATTATGACATATTTCAAGGAGACAGTCCAGCTGTCTCACTATGCTGAGTCCATTTAATCCTGACAGGCCGGCCTGCTTTTGATCCCAGCAACACAAGCTACTAAAAGTGCAACACGTGGAGCAGCAGCATGTCTGCTCACTCAACCGGTTACCTTGAACGAGACCAGGCAACCTTATCAACTGTCTGACATCGTGAACATTAACAGAAAAGAGTAAAGAGAAGGACATGTGAGAAGATGATCAACACGTAGAGCGGCTGGCTCTCTAAACGAAGCAGAAACTTTGAGCTGACTGTCTCTCTCTCTCTGTGTGCTTTTCACATTTGTCATTCTCCTCATAAGATGTGTCACTGTGAGAGTGCACTTGACAGAGTTACACAGAACAAGCGAAGAAGAGTGGGGAGAAAAAAAAGAAAAAAAAAAAGGAAGAACAAAGATCTGAAAGTCAAAGAAAAAGCGGAGGAGTTAAGATGTGTTCTGCTTGACGGGGTCACATGTCAACCTTTAAAAAAAAGAAAAGAAAAAATAGTGTTATCTTATCAGAAGTGTGACACTGCTGGAAAAGCAGCTTTTGAATTTAATTCTAGGTGACAGGCAAACAAATACTCAAGTGTGGTTACAGCTGGGAACAGGTGTGTGTCAAGCTTCCATCAAGCTGGCTCCATTTATTCTCTAATTTGACACGGTACGCTAATAGTGAACCTTGTGGTTCATTTGGCTGCTGAAACACTCCATTCCATGCAACACCATGCTATATCTATCGCAATTAAACATCATCTCAAATGTTGTTCATTCTAATTTACCTACAGAAGAGTGTGACGCAGCAGACACCCAAGCCATACGCGCTAAGGAAAATGGTTATTGTCGAAATCAAGCAAACACTGAGGGGGTTTTCAACCAAATAAAAAAAAAAGAATAAAATACAGTCAGCAATGCTGTCTGACCTGCTACTGCACAGTTTAAACTAGTTTAAAGCTACAACATTTTTTTTGTCACATACAGCAAACATCTCCTCACTATCCGCTAGCTGCCTGTCCCCTAAACACACTGTAAAAAAAAAACGCGGTCTTTGTTGTAGCCTAAAAAACGTGTCACATCACTTAGAGCACCTTTAATATTTCCCAACTGCCTTAATTGAATGAGCCTTTATTCTTTGACAGCTCAAGGCTTTCTTGGAAACTTCTCGTGATTCATGTCCTTTGCCAGGCTGCTGATTTGCCATTGCCACTTGCCAGGTTGCTGTTGTGTCTTCATTTTAAAAAAAGGGGTGGGGGCAAGGCAGACAGAGCAGGAGAGAGCTGTATTTCGAGAGGATTATTTGACAGGATAAGGGTTTAAGATTCAAAATCTGATGAACACCTTCCAACTGACATCATGCATGCGTCTGCGTGCGCTGACTTCCTGAATGTGTGCTTTCATAGACACACAAGCCAAAAATAGCATTACTCCATGTCTTGGCAAGACCCGGAGCAAGGGCTTTGCAGGGAAACAAAGTGGGGGCTACATTTGTTGCTGCAGAATAGTTGTAGCGGGTATTGCATTTCTAGTGTTTTTGCTCTTTGTTGAAAAAATGAAGCAAGGTTTTGAAAAGAGTAAGACTCGGCAGGGACCACACAATCATTTTTTAAAAAGGGTTGCGATTTAATTTTAAAGCGGTTACAGATTCACCACAATTGTCGGTGATTAAGTATCTTGCAATTATGTTTTTAACCTTCTAATGTAGCACAGACTGAAAGATGGCATCACTGACTGCTTTTGACTGCTAATTGGATTAATGGAGGTTCCAATTACACTGTGAACATTCCTGTGAAGCTACTGTACAAAGTTTTGGCATCACTACTTTGGTGTTACCTCTCATAATGCCATGACCATTTATTGAATTCATTAGTTCCAATGATAATTGTAAATAGCTGCTTCAGGATCTTGCTTCTGTTGCACCCAGTGGTGTAACATCACATCCAATATAATATTCTGTTGACTGTCACATCCCTTTAACCAACTCCAATCTAAATCAAGAACTGCTTTGCTTTCGTTACATCTACTTCATATCAAACCATTCTTATTTTATTTCTGTCACAGTAAGGCCGGTTACACACTGCCTGCGTGACACGCACGTCTTAGGCGCGGCTCGAGCCAAAAACGCGTGCCTGCTAGAAATAGAACCGACGCCTAATTTTCACGCGACACCAAGCGCGTTGGAAGCGTTTCCAGGCAAAATATAATAGGAAAAGATGTTTATATGTTGTTTAGACACAAATACATATTAATAAATGACATATTGATGTTTGAAAGTCTCTAGGTTTTGATATAAATGCAGATATATAAATGTAATAAAAAAATTAAAAAAAAACGATTGTCAATACAGAACGAAATATTCTGTAGCCTATTTTACTGCCAATACTGCCGACGTTGTCTTTGCTGTAATCAAATCAGTAGATATTTATGTTTAATGTGGTTTCATTTTATCAGTGGGAAACATACATGTGTCCAGACAAGGCTAGCAGCAGCAGCGCCGCGTCAGACACGTTTCTGGTGTGTAAAGAAATCCACGCAGCTGACACGCAACAGAAACGCCACGCTCACACCACGCAGGCAGTGTGTAACCGGCCTTAGGCTTTGCAATGACACAGTGTTGGGTCCCCTAATACCAATACTTACACTGCTATGTGCTATGTTTACATTTGATGATTTAGTGACATTTTTGTGAATGAAACTAGCACAAAAATGGAGGCCAGAGCTGGTTTTCATGGTGCACCAACCAAATCTGCCCAGACCATCACTGTGTCTGTTAACACAAAAGCAACACCAGAATATATATCAAGGATAATCACAGACAATTTTTCAGCACAGGCCTACAAACAATCATACCGTAAGAGGAACAATGCCATTAAGCATTAAGCCATCCCGATTTTTCGACAAGAAAAAAAAGACATCCCCATAGTTGTTGATTGACCACTGAACCACCCTAAAAGCAGTTTCGTGTTTCTTGCGCTAAGCGCGGATGGCGCGGTATGGACGGCGATAATGGCGCACACGTGGCCTGGGCGACTGTGCGCTGAGGGTCTGATCGGCAAGCCACGCACCACCGAGATTTTGTAACAATGCAGACGCGGTCGCATAGACCGCTTTGCAATGATTGGCTACAGCAGAGAAGAAGTCCGTTCTTTGAGCCCGCCATCAGTATGAATTGTATGAAAACCAGACGGTTTGCGGTGACCATGCGTGCCGTCCACAGCGCCCTGAACGCAAGAAGCATGAAACAGCTTTAACATGTCAAACGTATGTGAGGGGATATTGATGCAAAAATAAATCCTTCATCCTTCCTCCAAATGGATTAATTTGATTGATTTCCATCCCCTTGTAAGCTATCAAGTATGCCTTGCAGTTCCCACCAGAGGTCCTCAGGTCCATAAAGGTGCATGAATTAATAAAAAAAAATGAAAAAAAGGATCCAAAAGGGGACAGACTTGATCCGAATAGGATGAATTACATGTTCAGAGATATTAATTAGCTGTCCTGAGATTGTGCCATCGGCTTCAGAAGGTAGCCTTAAATCCATGTTGGCAGCATGCCTGTGATCCCTCACAGCATATGAGATGTTGGCATGAGGATGAAGTGTTTAATGCTACATCCATTTAGGATTAAGATGGCTTACTCCTGTACGTGTTCTAGCCTGAGATCACAACTAATTTTTATCCTGCTATGCATTCCTGAGTTTTTCATCTGAAGACCATCTCTATGTTTAAGCTCACAGTAGCTCACATCGATGAGTCAATTCTCATATACAAACCTATATATATGTAAAAAAAAAATTCTCTGCCAAAGAGGTTATATTTTCGTTCGATTTGTCCATTTGTTTGTTGGTTTGTTTGTCTGTCAGCAGGGTCAAAGAAAAAACTACTGGCCCCATTTTCATGAAACTTGGTGGAAGGGTGTCGCATGGGTCAAGGAAAACCATCTACATTCTCACTGCATTAACCCTGTGAAATAGGGCATGCCTTGGTGGAGGTCTGCGCTCTCCGAGTGCCCTTCTAGTTTGTTAATGTGGTCATAAAGTTACACTTCAACACATATTTTCTTAATTATTAATGCACTTATATAGCACATGTGGTTAGTGCCAATGAAAAGACAACACAGATGTGTATGCATGCATCTTGTGCACACAAGTTATGTTCTTGTGTGAATGAGAAAATAAAAATAATATAATTAAATATAATCTCTCGGGACTTTGTGGGCTCTGCAGATCCCAAAGTCTCCATAGCTACCAGAGTTGGAAGAGGAAATGAATACGTTGAGCTGGTAACAACTATGTTTTGTTGGTAAATGTAAAACTTAATATTAATATCAATCAAAATCCTAATCAAAATGAACTCAAAATGATCTAAAAAAAACCTGTAAAACCTACAGTGTATGTTGTGTATGTGTAATCGCGCTGCAAGAGGAAAATAGTGAAGAACTTTCATGTAAGGCGACGCTTTTGGGGGTAAAAAGGACTGTGAAGGTCATTTGGAATAAAAAAAAAAGTGAAATGACAGTGCAGCAAAGTGCACTCTAAAGGCAAGTGTCTCACAATCTGACCCAGATTTCATTTTATTCCCTGACACTGTCACATACAGAGCTCCGGAGGTGAAATGGAGGGAAAAAAAACATGTAGGCTACTGTACTTTACAATACTGACTATACTTTTTTGAAATCTTGACTTTGTTTTGCAAGATACTGAGTTTCATTTGCGAGATATTGAGTTTTATTTGCGAGATATTGAGTTTATTTGTGAGATATTGAGTTTTATTTGTGAGATATAGAGTTTTATTTGCAATATTTCGAGATTCATTTTCGAAATCTTGCAAACCCAACAAACAAAGGCTAACCTTAGTAGCTAGCTTCTCTAGTGGCGCTAGCTAGCTAAATACATCAATTGTTTATTTTGATAAGCATTACTAATTAGTGTTTTCATGAACATTGTCGTTGACTGTTGATGTCAATGACTGCAGGCTAACCTTAGTAGCTAGCGCTACTAGCTAGCTACTAAGTTTAGCCTTATTGTTTGTTGGATTTGCGAGATCTCGCAAATGAAACTCGAGATCTCGCAAATAAAACTCGATATCTCGCAAATAAAACTCAAGATATCGCAAAAGTAAGTCAGTGTTTGTCTCCAGTACGTGTTTTTTTTTCTTTCCTCCATGTCACCTCCGGGGCTCCGTAGTCACAGGCCTGCGGCTTAAAAAAATAAATAAAATGTCATTCACTTGCCATTTTAAAGTACATAACGTTAAGCACTTGCTCAGTTACTTAAATTTTTTATTTTTATTTTTATCACTTTTACTCTTCAGTTTGAACAGGGATGCCCTGCAGTCACTCTGCCCCATATGTTGATATGGGACAACTTAATGTTGACGTATTGTAGGAAAAAGTCTATGACAAGTGCATCCCAATGTTTTATGTTAACTTCAGGTGAGTTTCATGCTGAATCATATTCCTAGTATTTTCTCTTCTGACAATTACTGCTTGCATATTGTCATCAGTACAGCTGTACGTAGCTAATTGTTTTTCAGCACTGCTGCTGTTGAATAAACAGGCACAGGGCCAACATCATTACCAACGGTTGAACCCAAAACCTGATTAAAAAGCATCCTTTCAACAGAAACATCCACACTGTGATGGAACCTGCTTTCATCCAATTTCCTTCTTTTTGTTTTGTTGTTGATTTTTTTGCCGGCTCTGATATTTCCCACCTGGAGTCATGAATTGCTAATATGCGTCAACATAAGCTAGTTAACATAGCATGAAATCCACCAATGTCAGCAGTCCAAGGTAATTAAAAAAAATGAAACTGCAAGTCATTACAATAATACAACTGTATTTAGTTTAAGAAATAAGGTAAATTGTGAGTTGTTTCAAGGTTGATTACTTTTAATTAAAACCCACTCATTTGAAACGTTGAACAAGTTAAATGTGTACTCAACGAAGTCAAAGCAACATAATGTAATTTTTGGAGTTCTCCCAATATCACCTGAAGACAACATAAAAGCAGCTGCCAACAAAGTATAGTGACGTATCTTGATAGCAGTTGATGAAGTGCCATGAAATCTGGCAGAGACATTGATGGTTTCCAGAGGATAGATATTGTAATGACCGGGGTGACCAATTTCTTTTCATCCACTTTTAATGGACCAAACTGATGCTAAACATTTGCCCCATATACATTGCAGCCCGGTCTGTTGCTGCCGGTTACAGCGTTCACGCTCAATACTGAGCCCCTTTCAAATACTGTTGTTCCTATCAGTCACTTATACACAAAAGCATAGGAAAATAGGGAAAAAAAACAGTTAGTTTGAAAAAAAAAACTGTATTTACCCTTTAACACACTGCAGCGCTGCAGCAGCTTTCAGCTTTAGCCTTTTTTCTTTGTGTTTTTAGTTAGTTCAGGAAAATATGATCCTATGATTCAGATTATTAGGAATAAAGCTAACAAAATAATTGTCACTGTTTGAATTGTGAATTACACGTAGCTACTTGCTACCAGCTATCCAGCTACCTTAGGATAAATTTAGAGGTTTACTAAAATTGGATACAAAACAAATACAATGACAACTGTATTTGAATAAACAAGAGGTTCATGGTGCAAATGATGAACATGTCCCTTTGACTTAAGCCTGAGCGTGCATGGATGCTGCCCTACTTCACTGCAGGGGATTGTGCACATTACACTCACACACACACACACACACACACACACACACACACACACACACACACACACACACACACACACACACACACACACACACACACACACACACACACACACACACACACACACACACACACACACACACGCTTTCCACTTGAACATTTGTTCCCTTCCTCCTGCCTCAGGAGCAAGGGATCCTTGGCTGACCTTAAAGCTGGAATGCCGCAGCTAGTTTGCATCAGATAACTTATGGAGCAGACTGCTTTATGGCTCCACTAGAGTAAAAGTACAGTGTGGAGGGGGGAGGCAGGTATGAAGATCATTAATGGATGAAATATGTATACAATTCAGTAAAAGCTCCCCATGTACTACATCATTACAGGTACATTATCAAGATATGATCATTCACATTTTAAGGTTTTCCATGACTAACGGCATCAGTATTATTATTATTATTATTATTATTATTATTATTATTATTATTATTATTATATTTGAGTGTTGGGAGTGAATGCTTGAAGTTAGAGCTTCAAACCTACGAGGTGATTGATTTTTTTAATTTAAAGTCAAACTTTATCTGCATAACTCCTTTAAGGCAACCACAGTTAATCATGCAGTGCTGAAGAGACACACAATCAAAACAAATGAATACAAAACAATAGGAATTCTAAGACAGAACAAAACTATATGCATGATAACAGTAAAAGAATTGCAGCACAACAGAAGATAAAGTCAAAAGGTATCTCGGATCAGAGGCGGATCTCTTAAGCTTATGGTACTTTGTAATATAACGTTACGTTTGCTGTGATTTAATCAAGGGCCTCGTTCTCAGAACTAATTTGCCAGGTTACTCATTATCTTCACATCAAGTGTACCTTGCTGTAGCCAGAGATGTCGGACCGTTTGATGAATGTAACTATGTAATAAAGATGTAAAGAGGGCAGTTGTTGTACGTCTTGGTTTTAAGGTTGGATTAGCAACCCCCTTTACTCCTGGTATTACATGTGATCTGTACCTGCATCCGTTATCTCAAGAATTACGCCTTTGCATTTTTTCAGCATTCTCGTTATATACGTACATTCTGAATCCACACACTGGGATCACATCCGATCACAGTGTGTGCACTACTACCCCCAGATATGGTTTGGCCGACCCATCTGACCCCATTCCATATGGTTCTCCGTGTATTTACAGGAGCTTTTTCCCCCCATTCCAGATACGATATCCTGACACAGATCACATGGTGATACCTGGTAGAAATTGGGTTGCCATGTCCTGGAGCTACTGGGTACATGGGATGAAACTAATATCAACATTCTCCTCTGACGTTGGGTTTGGAGGAAAAAAAAAAAAGCATAAACATATTGGGCTTATTTTCTAAATACTTATTTATTTAAGAATGCCATTTCAGCTGTTCCTTTTCAGTAAAATATTGGTTGAGGCATGGAGCTTTCTATACAGTGCTATTTTCTCAGGGCCTCTGCATGCTTTAGTATCCTGGATTCTGTCACCTTGCCTATGTGAGTTTTATAATGTCACTTGCACCCACCTCCCACCCACACACCACCACAACATCAAACTCGTATCCCATTTGTTGGAAGATATGGCTGCAGTTTGCAGACAATGTCCGCCCCCCCCCCCGAGCCTCTGACCTGGCTGACAGCTTTTGTGTTCAGGATCAAATATGAGGCTGACGAGTGTGTCTGCAGGGCTAACTATGATATAGCACCGTGCTGTCAAACCGTATTGAGGACCAAATTCCTGCATGCTGGCCCGCAAGGGTAATTGGCTGTCGCCTAGTAGGTGTGCTGTTTAAATAAAATGAGCCTCATTTATCAAACCGTTTTCTACCATATTTTAACACATAGCACTGTTAATATGCGAGCAAGTCATTTACACTACACATTTAACAGTATCGAGGGACACATTAAGCATGCATGCATGATTTATTAATCTTTTGTTTTAGTATTTTATTATACGTGGAAGTATACTGTCTGCTAAGAATATAATTTGATCTAACTGAAATGTAGTGTAATTGAAATTCCACGTGTCATGTGTTTGAGCACTGTGTATGACAACATTGAAATGACATTTTGTTTTTGTATACTCTTAAGCATAACAATGCCATAATTATAATGAAATTGAATGTTGAAATGGATTTGATTTTCAAATTGGCAGCCACATTGAAACCTTAACCTAAAAATGAAATTGCAAAGGGCTTTTGCATTTGAATTTAAAGAGAGACAGAGAGAGAGAGAGAGAGAGAGAGAGAGAGAGAGAGAGAGAGAGAGAGAGAGAGAGAGACAGGGGAGACAGGGAGAGAGAGAGCAAGAATAGCAATTGCTTTTTTAATGTCATTTTAATAATGGTCAAGAGGCCTCGGGGAGATTCAGGACATGGTGAAAGTTTTCACTGTCATAATTTCCATCATCAATATTAGCACATGAGATCTGCTGTCTGTCTTTGTCAAGTGTTGATGAGGTGAAATGTGACAGTGGCTGACAGTGCATAAATAAACAAGCGTGACCAATGTTTTCCATTCAAACTTCCAGCCCATTCATTCAGCATCCCCCTCTTTCCAATGCATTCTGGGAAGGAATACATGCATTCAGTCTGGTCTCACTTCACAGGCCCATTTTCAATGCACATTGAGCTGCATGTCTGAATGCCAATAGCCAGCGGGCTGACACCAGCATTCCAGGCGTCAGATGCCCAAACCGGTGACCCGTCCCAAACTCGCAGGTCTTCCATCCAATCTACCTGTCACTTCTGCCAATGACAAGACACGCAGAAATGGATACCGAAACGCCGCTGCATATTGACAGTGGCAGCTGCAATTCACAGGCAAGGCGAGGCTTATCTCCAGCGAGCAGCTTCCATTTCCTCTACGTGAGAGGAAGGGAGACAGCCAGAGACTGAGCAGGAGACAACATGTCCAGACAGAAGTCTATATTCTGTTCTCACCCTCAGCAAGAGTATAATATTTGGTGACTCTAAATGTCTTCTCTGGCAGCAAGAGGCAAGAGTTGTCAATGAAAAAGGCCAAAGCAGGCAAGGATCAAACTTCGATTTTGGAAGGTTTACATGTGGACCTTCCAACATTTTACTCACCAGTGTCACAGGGAAAAATCACAGGATGCAGCACGTACAGATAGAGCTTTACAGCACACCAAGTGCACCAGCCTCGGACAGTTGTAAACAAGTCAACAGATTACCAGTTTTTTTTTTTCACCAAAACAACTACCTTCAACAAGTCCTCCAAACTAAATGACAAAATAGTGTTTCCGTGCCGTTATGTAAAGATTTCGATCAGCATTTTCTGATCTTTCACCTCCATGGTTCTGGAAATTAGGTATATTGTTTGAAGTCAGGGAACATAATTAAGAAGAACTACTTAATTAAGGTTGGAAAACAACCGTGGTCATGGTTGAAAGAACCCCAAACGTTAACCAAACCATCCGTCTTCCACCACACCTCCTCCCTGCTACGTTTTGTGGCTGTATAAAAACAGCAAGTACTTTCAACTTTGCTCTAGACTTTGGATTCCTTCAAACAACCTTGTTGTATGGTAGCTCATGTCAACTGCCCTTTTGGATTCCATTGTAAAGCTGTGACTATATCAATGACATTGATGAGTAGAATGTTATGAAAAACTGATGATAAGAATGATGGCCGAACTGTATAGAATTGCAAAAACAAGACTCAGGTTGTGAAAACATGAAGAAAAAAATCCTTTAAGAAGGATTAATAACGTGTGCGCCCGGATAGCTCAGTTATTTCGTTAGTCATATATAGAGGTTTACTCCTCGACGCAGCTTCGACTCCGACCTGCGGCCCTTTGCTGCATGTCATTCCCCCCTCTCTCTCCCCTTTCATGTCTTCAGCTGTCCTGTCGCATAAAGGCCTAAAAATGCCCAAAAATAAACAAGGATTAATAACGTAAAAAAAGAAAATCCGCTCTAAAGCCCAGTATGACTGAGATTAAATTTCTAGATGAATGTGGGTCATAGTTCCAGATGGACAAACAACAGCAGAGGTTATTTGTTCGAATGCCAAGGTTTTCCTTGACTTTATCCTTGTTGCCGTTGGAAATTCCGCTGGATGTCCTTCTTTTCGGCCGGATGTCCGTTTCCTTCTGCTTTCCTTGTGTTGGAATTTTAATCTCCGGTGGATTTGTGAGGACTATGGTTAACTGCTCCTCAGATCTCTGCAGGGTAAATCCAGACAGCTAGCTAGCTAAAATCTGTCCAGTCAGAGTTTTCTGTCGCACGACTAAAACAACTTTGGAACGTCCACATGTTCCACCAAAACAAGTTCCTTCCCGAGGCTATTTTGCAGCGAAACCTCGGCTGTGTCCGACGCTGTGATTGGTTTAAAGAAATGCCAATAGCACGTTTTTTTTCCCATCCTGGAATTCTGTGTGGTCTCGCCAGACCCTCCTCCGCAGCGCTGTGGAGGAAGGTCCGGCAAAGCGAGACAAATGTTTTCCTGACTAGCGACCTCTTGCAGTCATCCATACAATGGCCGCGCTCTCTCAGTTACAAAGGTGCAATAATTGTGATACAGCTGCAAAACCTCTTAGGGAGGAGATCAGATGGATGGTTGGGAGTTCAAAGTCAAATCCAGTTTGTACAACTTTCAGTTTTACCTCCAAAGAAAGTTTACACAATCTGCCTATAAAGTCAGCTTATTTTTACCAGCTGTCTGATCATGAGACTGCTCCTTGTCGGTCCAATGGGATTTTTAGCGTAATAATAGTAGTAGTAGTAGTGGTAGTGGGTTACAGTGTTATCATAGCACTAGAACTGATGGCTGGAAAAAAATATATATCTAAGCTTTAGTTCTTCTTTAAAAATGCAGTTCATTCAAGACCAATGGATGAAAATCTTAAACACCAGTGGACCAGTGGAGCAAAAACGACGCTGACTCTGAAAACGAATTAAACCACATGAACCCTGTCTGTTTTTGAGTGGAGGCTTCCTAACTTCAAACTTTCCGTACCACAGTTCTTTTCAGCATCTACCAGAGGACAACAGCTACAATGCAGAGAGGGAGCTGGAAAACATTCATCAGCTGATAATTACTTTGAGTCACACAGTGACAGTATAGACAAAAGAGGGACAGTGGATGGGAGAAAAAAAAAATCATCCTCACTGATTCCACACAGTGGGTGGCTAATCCACACTGTTCAATACTGCCATGTTGAAATGGCAACCCTGATTGATGTGCTAGATCCTCATATTTTTCACTCCCACTGACAAATGCTGCACAATTCCACTGCATTAGTGAGCTTCTTGTCATCCCCGCAATATAATACACCCTGGACCATGGTATTGGTTTATGATTTATTTATTAATATTTCTTAAGCTGGTGGCACAGATAAAAAAAAATGAGCATGGCATCCAGTAAATATTGTTGAATTAAAGCCTGCATGGAAGACATGACTCCTCTTACATCTTCCTTTGTATAATGCGGCGAGGTGGGGTTCTTTGTTTTGTTTTGTTTTTTTCTCCCAAGATAATCATATTATCTGCTGTGGGTTGCATGCACTTGCCAAGGTTGTGCTCTCAGCTAAATCCACAATTGATCTTTCCTCTTTTCTGCCCTCCATTCATTCCTACATCAGTCTCTCTCTCTCTCTCTCTCTCTCCAAGCCCCTCTATCCCATCCCAGGCAATCACTCAGGCCTGCAGAGATGGGATGAAAAAGGAGGGAAGGGAGGTGCATATTTAATCAACTGAGTTAGCTCTGCTGGTGCTGAACAACAACTCCTATCAGAAGTGGGATTCAGCAAGTGATCAGCATGGGTCTGCTCTCCGTTTGGGCCATTGATCACACATCCCAGACTGCAGAGCTCTACTCCTCTAATGAGGCCGATCGACATATTTAGAAACTTTTAGGTGAGGGTGGATATGTGGGCATGAGCTAATTAAGGGGGGGGGGAGAATAGAAAATGTCCTCCTTTTTGAGATTTCATGTTCTAAACTTTACCCTACTTTCCTCTCATGTCACGGAAAGCTACCTCTGGCTTCAGGGACAAATAGTTTCAGCCAAATGAGTTCTGCTTTGGACCAATTTAGCAGCAAGTTATCAGTAAGTCAGGAGGTTAATTCATTGTATGTCTTGGATGACAAAAGAGTAGATTTGGCATTAATTGTTGCCAGAGAATATCATACAAGTAACATTTTATCTAGCGACTAGCAGCCTGCGAGGTGTCTGCCAGACTGCCACAGAATTTGGATCTTTTACACCATTTTCTCAAGTCAGGATAATGCTAACTGAGCACCACACTACAAAAAGATGTCAGTCCACTGTTGTGACAGGACAGAGAAGACAAAGAAAAAAGGCAACAGCAATTGGCTCCCATGTTAATTGTCTCTTCAAAGCAGGATGGCACATATTTTAGCGCAGTGTCAAATGCGCTCGTCACTGGTTTTTTCCAACCCAATCAGGCCTCAGATGTCTTCCTGTCTGCCACGATCAAATGACACAATATCACTTTGAGACAAGAACAGAGCCACAACCCCTGCTTGTATATCAAATATGGAAGTGGGATAAAAGCATGCAGGGCTTTCATCTTGAAAGAAACTTGTTGAAGGGGAGCACCACTGTTAGCGCAAAGTCTACAGCTGTCAGACAGCTACTCCCATCTTTCCTGCCCATGTGTTACAAAATGACAAAAGCTACAGACCTTAAGCCGAGGCAAATTGTTTTGTTGCAGTGCAACACGGTGACAAGGCGCAACTAAAGTCTTTATCTGTCAGGATGGAGCGAAGCACAGCATGGCAGGCTGGTCAGTCATGTGAAATTCCCCTTTGTAACAGTAACAACTCATTATATACCTCGCTTAAAGGATAACAGCATTGTAGCTTAGGTGCTTTGTGTCATTAATGTCTTTGAAGTGGACCTATAATGTACTTGCCACAATCAGAAGCTAACATGGTCTATTCTAGTGCAGGTTTGCTTTCAATTAAGTTACGGGGTGCTACAGCTCAAAGACATGCTGTTGCAGTGACATACATAATGAAAGATAAGACTGACAGGAATCCATGGTGACATTTTGTGTTGTTGCTTCAAACCAGAATTGTGTGGCCTGAATATAACAAAGTCCGACAGTCAGTCTCAACAGCTGACACGTTGGTCCAGAGCAAGATAGCTCTACAACTACTGGTCAAGTTGCCATTCCATTTGGTATAAATATTCGGAGTACCCAATGGACAACCCCTAATGACAAACCCCTGACTTTACATTCAGCGCCATCTTTGGTTTACATTTTTCCCTTGACCAACACTTTGGTCCACTGCAAGGTATGAACCAGGTGTGCAATATTCTTACTAGTAATATTTTATATTGTAAAAAGACCGTATGATGACAGTTAGGCTATGTTCACAAAGCTGTTTTACATTATAATCCTATGGAGTAAACCGCATTTTCAATAAAGTCCTGAGTGCTTTTTTTAAACACCGCCGCCGACTTCTTTTTTGCAGCTTGGAGTGTCTTTTTGAAGTTGAGTAAAGTTAAATTTTTCTGAAACCCCCCCCCGCCCTACATCAAGTGCTTTTTTGACAGCCAACCAATGACAAGCGGAGTAGCCAGCCCTGTCATTTTCACAACAATAACAAAAAATGAAGTTGAAGCACAGCGAGTTATACCATATGACCAGGTGCTCCCTGTACAGGGAACTCTTTTTTTATGTAGCGTTAGCAGCACCTCTCTCTCTCTCTCTCTCTCTCTACCGCTCTGGTTTATCTAACGTTAGCAGCGCTCCACATAGCGCTCTGGCTAGGATACTGTAACAGTAGCTCTTGTTATAGCAACAAAAGATGCTCTAGGCTGCTTTTTGGAATTAAACGCAGCCAGCTTTTTTTTTTCATTACAAAAACGCCCTAGTCAACTTTTTCTTGTCAAGAAAGACGCCATGTGAGAACATAGCCTTAGTGAGAACATTCCTGCTCCCCAGCGAAAGAACTCTCTTGAATTTGGTGATTCCATGACTTATTCTGTGGTGACATGATAAGGTCATGCTTTACATGTTTACCCCCATTACTGGTAATGCTTTAAGAAAGCATCAGTATGTCCATGCGGATTAAAATACATTGAAGCCCCTAGGCATTGCTATAGGGGCCTCTGCCATTGCTTTTCACTTTTACTTGTGGATGCTGTGAAGAGGGGAAGGCAGACTGAGTAATCCAGCTACAGATGCATAATTATCATTTTAGACTCAGCTCGAACTGAATGTGAACAGCTTTTGATACATTCAAAAGTCATGTTGTTGTCATGTAAAAAAAAATTACCATAGTGGTCTCATTTAAAAATATTTATTCCGTTGGTCAGTGCAGCTGCTCGAAGCGAGGCACACTGGAACATAAGGGGTCTCCTGCTGTGAGTAACCCTCTCACAGTGTGACTGATTTCAGTTAAACACATGTTACATGTATTACAACAGAACAAATGCAGTACTACCATTTTCAAAATGCAATATTGGACCACTGCCTCATGTTTCAAATGAGTTGTTACAAAGGCTCCTGGCTGATGCTAACTTCTCATATAAATAATAGTTTTCATATATTATTAATTGATGAGGGGGAAAGCAGAGCGGTGTGCGGTGTGCAGAAAAGACATCATTATCTAACTACATGCAAAGACCATAGGGGGATGTCTCTCGTTTTCCAAGTGCAGTAAGACCCTGGGGGATTACCCAATCCACGTCATTTCCCCAACCCTCAAACCTCATGCTTTCCTGATCACATAGAGGATTACATGGCCTTGCAAGAACACATTTAAGCATTAACTCCCCACAAAGCACAAAATGCTCAAGGCCAAATTAAACATCTGCCTCTTTCACTTTGAAGTAACAAAGTTCTGAGCTGCAATACATTTTGAAAAGGATAAAGCCCTGGTTTCTTTTAAATAGTCAAGAAGCTATTTTACCAAGTTTAGACCTATGTTGACTTACACACATGATTGGACCTTGACGTGTTTGTTGTGACAGGAAGGTAATGCGGTTTGATTAGTATGCGATGTCAAATGAGTCTCCGGTGAGAATGGAAAAACTGTGTGTACAGACACCGGGATTTTGTAGCAGTGTTAATCATCAAGGAACATCCTGTGAGACTATACAAGCTCAGCACTACATTACACTACATGAATGGAAGTCAACCTTGCGAAGGGCTCAAGCAGACAACTCGTGCGTCAAGCTACCACGACCAACATGACACAATCTACACACTTGTCCACACATCCTGAGCCCCACTTTACAAAGCAGTCTATTCGAGCTGTCATGTCCCGCTCATTATCTTACCGCCAGTGTTATTCGCGTTAAGTTAGTTTCCATCCACTGATTTTTTATGCACATTTTAAATTTCGCACATAATAAATGAAATGGAAATGAAAGCTTTTACACTTGGCTGAGGTGGAAGAGGTGGCATATTAATGGCGAGCAGACATTGTTAAGGGTGTCGGAAAGAGACTTCTTTAAAAAAAAAAAAAAATCATAAAAATATTGGGAGACTGCTTTTGCTTCTTCTTCTTCTGGTTGGCGTATCAGTGGAAGACAAGATATTACCATTAAGGGTGATAGAAGTGGGAGAAAATACAAGAAGGTCCCCACCTGCTTTTGCTACTTCTTGTACTTGTTTTATCATCTGAGTTTAGATATTGCACCGTTGTTGTTTTTGTGTTCTCCTTTTCTCCCCAGTTGCATCTGCACTGCAGTCCTTGTCATTGCCAAGTCCACTGTTGGCTAAAGGACGAAGTGGACAGATATGAGACAGTGCTACCTCTGTGGCCCCTTGGTATCACACAGTGTTGCCAGGCTACTTAATATCTGCCAGCAAGGGATTTAACTGGAGGGTCTAACACATAGGAGGTTCACCCTTTTTCCATGTGTGGATCCCACTCCTCCCATCATCAAGGACATAACCCCCTCACTGGCTTACTACACACACAGTTTTGCAGCTACTGGGAAATAAATCCCCTATGTCTGTGTTGGTTGTGTTGTCGGTTGACAATTGTGACTCTGCGCATCATGTGCACCCATGACAATGAAAACAGCAACAGACACAAACATCACTGTATGTGTGAACTGAAGGTAACTAAAGATAAGATATAATGTAAACAATATTACGTGCAGTGGGAAGCAACAATGACATGGCTTTTTTGTACCAATGTTAGACTGGCTTTTTACCAATATGCTGTAACAACATTTTGGGAAAAATATAGTTAGTATCATGAATGTATTGCTGTAAATAATTTCTTTAAATAACACGCGAACAGAAATGTGAAACTACTTCTTGAAATGAAACTAGTTTATCCATCCGCCCAGCAAAGTGCAGTGTCTCCAGTTAGAAAGCGGGTTGCCAGATACAGTCGGTGGGCATGGGTTTTAGTATGGGTCTCTGTACAGGCAGGATGGTACCAAACCTGGAAACCTCATGACAAGGCTGAAGGAAGGTGCACACAGTCACTGCGCCCGGCTCATCCTGTAACTTCTTCTAAAACCGCAACGTTTGAATACGGATTACACAAACAAGATGCAATGTGTTACTTTGGGAGCTTTAGAGGAGGTGTTTTTTCTAATTTGGACATCGCAAGGCTAATTTTGTATTTTTTTTTTCCTCTGCTTCCTCAATGTTTGCTCACCATGCTGGCTTTGTTTACCATTGAAGCATTTTATCAGTTTTGACCTGACCCAGCATCTACCTGTGGCTCAAATTCTTCTGACGTCCCCCTTGGGGTTGGGATGTGTCATACATTCCTGCTGTCTACTCTTATTGTGCTAAGCTCTAAAGAAAAAAAGCTCACAGTGAGTAACAAGGTCAGAGCGCAGATGGGAAATATGAACTCCGTATCGACAGAAATGTCTTTCACATGCATTCTCAGATTCTGACTGAAATAACATTAAAAGCTGCAAAGGCAAGACAACACACACACACACACACACACACACACACACAATTATTCTGATGATGGATTGTGGCAAGACACCCTTCACTAATTTAAGGAAATCACTTGGGGAAAGAAAAAGTTAGCAGAAAAAAAGTAATTTTCGGCATTCTACATCTGTCAGTCTGTGTTTTAGCCTGATTAGTGCACGCTAATCGACTCTGCTAATCACACCCTCAGGTGAGAGAGAGAGAGAGAGAGAGAGAGAGAGAGAGAGAGAGAGAGAGAGAGAGAGAGAGAGAGAATGAGAGAGAGGTGGAGGGTGATGGAGAACATAGCAAACTGGTAAGCTGTAAAATGGTGGAACAGCTGCTGTGGTCTTTTATGTGGAAGCCCAGGAGAGCCGTTGCATTGGGGGTTACTTTGTTGCAGTGCCACAGTTTGCTGCAGAAAAACACAGAAGGCTGAACTCGTGGCTGTTGCTTTAGCAGCAAACCTATCAGATCCAGTGCATTATTGCGAAGATCTTTATTATGTTCCAAGTGGGACACGGAGAGAAAACACTCTTCCCTAGCCCACAGAGCCCCTGACAGTCACTGCTGTACACAACATCTTCAGCCAGATGCATAAATAATATAAATGGCAGCATTCCCCACACATAAACTGGTATTTACACGCAATGGCCAACGCAATGTAAGGTGGACATGAAAAATCACTAAAAAATATTGGCTGCAAGCCAATTTCAATGACTGTGCATGACTTTTGTAGTCTTTGCATGGATCTGTAAAATGCCAATAAAAGGCCAACAATTACTTTAGTGTGCTCAGTGTTATTATTTTCCCTACATTGGATGCATCATTTTAATCCCTTGTGTTCATCTTCTTTTCATCTTATCCTGTATTGCAAAGTACTTTGAGAAGTCTAAAATAATTATATAAAAAAGAGAATTATTATCTTCTGATGTTTTGAGGTAGGACAAAAAAAGGTTGAAAGAAAAAAGAATATTTTCAGATGTTTGTATTACTTCATAAAAAAATAAATTGATAAAAAATAAAAATAAAAGGTGTGCCTTGGTATCATTCTTATTCCTGTGACACAGTTACAATAATTTATCATTTCTGATGATTTGCATGTTGCCATGTGGTTGTTTTTTTTCCCACCAAAGCATAGTTGTGAAAATACAAAAGGAATTACGAAAGTATTATATAACAATAATTGTAATCTTTTTGGCTTGGGGACGATATAAAGTAATTCCAAGTCAGGAGGCTGAAGTCTTAAAGCCCAGACACACCGACCAGACGGCCGACCTTCGGCAGAAAAGGCAGCTGGACTGATCAGTCTCCCTGAGTTGGTCAAAAAAGTGCATCGGAACACACCGAAGCAACAAGACATAATACGTCTCCATAACAGCAGGCGGCGCTAATCTGTATTGTTGCCCAAAAATGAAAACCGGCAGCTGATTGGACGAACGCGTCACGTGGATCTGGTTTCTCTGGAAATTCAAAAACCGACATACAGTTCACAATACAATCTCATATCGGCTTGGTGTGTCTCGGGCTTTAGATACATGACTTGAGTCCACATCTCTGAATTAAAACATCACTGATGTTTGTGATGAATTAATGATAGTACAGGTGCTATAAATAGACATAGCCATGCAGTTATAGTCATAAGTAAGGGTGACAACTATGGCCTTATTGCAGAACATAGATGATGCAACACAAATTTAGTGAATTTGCCATTCTTTACATTCATGGGTCAATAGAAAGAAGAATTATTGATGAGCAAATAGGTAATTTAAGAGGCGTATTGCTGATTTAAATCCAGCTCTGTGTCATGATAGTGTGGGCAGAGTAGATAAACGGTGTGTGGCTTCCCGCCTTGGCTGCAGCACACGGAGCACAGTGCAACAGAGGTCTGCTGAAATCTGCTGGATGATGCGAAACGCATCACGCAAGCACTAAAACGCACTGACCACACAAAGATGACACAGAGCTGGATTCAAATTTCAGTTTAGTAATGCAACTACACAGAGGTTTATGCATCTGGCTCCCGGACTTTCTTGTGTCTTCCATGCATTAGGTTTGAGAGAGAGAGAGAGAGAGAGAGAAAGAAAGAAAAGAAAAAAAGAGAGAGAGAGAACTACACAGATTTTTTTTTTAGCAAATATGACTCAATGCTGAGCAACGAGAGGACAGCCAGCAGTTTCCCTCTTCCCCTCCCACTATACTCCACATGTTTAAGTGTTGGTAGCAACACTGCTAAATACCTAATGGCCATGCAGAGTCCCTGAGATGTATGGGACGCCCAGACTCAGATGAAAGATCAGTAGCAAATCTGTGTCATCAGTTTCTTGCCTGAGCTCATTTCTTTATTTTCCCTTCGTCTTGTGAAATCATTTGTTAAATGTCCTTTTCTTCCTGCCTGGCATCCAAGAATTATTCCCTCCCAGAGTCCCTCAACAGTGGGAATTGTTTTCTTCCCAAATGCACAATTTTGTTTTGTTCTGCCTGAATAACTGCTTTGTCTCCGGGTGCTTTTTTTTAAACACCCACTGAGATGCATTTATGCACACACGTAAACACACTTTAAGGCAAATGGCTAATGAAATGTACTCCAGGATTTCCAAAAACCCGTGCTCTACAGGGATACCGCTTACTCTTCCACAGGATGTGTCTGACATGACCGCTGCTAATTTCTAGAAATGATTACTCAATTAATATCACATTTCTTTTTTATCTAAGATAATTGGATTGACAGTCATGTATGCATCAGTGATTCACCAGTACAGACTTTTTGCATCAAAAAGGCCCCATAAGCAGGATTCTCTACTGTAGCAGAAAAAAAAAAAAGTGCACTTATTAAAAAAAAAAAAATAAATAAAAAAGCATTTACTAAATTAACCAGCAACAAAACAATATTAAAGAGTGCCAGCTCTGAAAAAGCAGAGCTGGTAGAAACAATAATGTTTCTTTTACATTATTTATTTCCTTTGAGACAAACATAATATTAATAATAATGTCTTGATGAATCAAGTTCTATGATCGCAGGCAGAGCCTCTAACAGGGCTCTATGGGTTTAGCACAGCTTCCAAATGCACATCTTGCTAGCATTTATGTCATTATATCAGAAACCCCTGCCCGAAGCATTGATACTTGTCTATGCTAGATAACATTCTTAAAATTATTCCTTTTCAGGCACTCCTGCCTGTACTCACGCTACACTGAGCCGTTAATGTTTCTGATGTTTGAGTACAACCTGACAGGCCAGTGGGCAAGCTCCCTACCTCCCACAACCTGTGCAGTAACAAAGGTGGCATAGGCAGCAGCGATAGTCGGATGAGGCTTCCGAGGTGTTAGAAAGAGGAAGAGGAGGAGCAGGGAGGCCGGGAGGTTGGTCAGGGACTAGCTGGGAATTGTAAGTGCGGCGAGTTCGGTGAGGTGAGAATGGAGCCTCGGCATCGTCTGAGGTTTCCCTTGCACTTGACTACTCTTAGCTGAGCCAACCAAGCATGGAGGAACGTGCGGATGGGGATGGGGGGGCAGCTGTACTCTCTCTGGCTCAGCTGGGTTCTCTTAGCAGTTATAAGACTCTCACCACTGCAGTTATGCTCAACATTTTCTTTCTTCAATCAATTTCTGGAGGATTTTATGTCGGTTTGTGGTTTTATTACATGGATGTATACGTGCCATGTCCAAAACAAATACATCTGTACACCGCAAACACACCTTATAACCTTTAAAAATTTATAGCACTTTTTTTTACTGTATGACAAGTAGCCACTTTGTCTGGGCCTTTTCTTACCGACTTCTGCTGGGAGAAGAGTAAACAGTGCAACATATGGTGTCAGATTGCTGTTAGCACAAGAGAATGTTAGACTCAATGACTTACACCACAATGCTCCTTGGAAATCATAGTTGACTTCTAAAAATTAACACAGTCTTGTCTGTACTGTACCTTTCACTTTTTATACTAATTATTTGAGCATGAGTGTTCCATGCCCATCCAAGCCTTGGGAGAACTCCAGAAAACCAGCAGAACTTTTACTTCCAGAACCCTGGACGCCTCCCACTTCACTACTTTATTGTAACTCTAGAGCACCTGGCAAATTAAGCAGAAGGCACCGCTGCTAGGAGCCCATATCATATTTATTTATTGTTATGCTGATGTTAAAATGTTGCACATTGCAGATTTGAGGAATAAAATACTCCAGTAGATTATGGCTGGCACATGGTTGAAAGCAAAAAGGAAACCCAGCTTCTTTCCACAGCTCAGTCACTCTGGTTGCATTAGCTACTGTATCTCTGGGAGATGATAAAATATTCACTAGCAAAGGTTCTGTGTGTGCCTTTGTGTGGGAGGCAGCTGGGTAGAAGTCATCATTAAGTCAGTGAAATCAACAATCAAGTCTACCACAAAAACATTTGCTCTCCGCACTGGTTCTGTTTTTCAAAAACCTCCATTGGTGGCCCAAAGATCTAAAGTCACAATGCAAGAAAATTATGTGTGCTGGTCGCAGGTGCCCTAAAGGAAGAAATGCAATTTGAAGTAAACAAAGTAGAAACTCAGTTCTAAGCTTGTGACCTGGGCTGTTTTACTTAAAGGCATTGTTCTTTTGTTGAATAGGAGAATCTATCATTAGCAAAAGCAGAGATTTGACAAACAACCACCATCACAAATTTGCTCTGCAGCGGCAGCCATGGTGCTGTGATATACAGTACAGGCCAAAAGTTTGGACACACCTTCTCATTCAATGCGTTTCCTTTTTATTTTCATGACTATTTACATTGTAGATTATCACTGAAGGCATCAAAATTATGAATGAACACATATGGAATTATGTACTTAACAAAAAAGTGTGAAATAACTTAAAACATGTCTTATATTTTAGATTCTTCAAAGTAGCCACCTTTTGCTTTTTTATTAAAAAGGGAAAAAAATTCCACTAATTAACCCTGACAAAGCACACCTGTGAAGGTAAAACCATTTCAGGTGACTACCTCATGAAGCTCATTGAGAGAACACCAAGGGTTTGCAGAGTTATCAAAAAAGCAAAGGGTGGCTACTTTGAAGAATCTAGAATATAAGACATGTTTTCAGTTATTTCACACTTTTTTGTTAAGTACATCATTCCATATGTGTTCATTCATAGTTTTGATGCCTTCAGTGAGAATCTACAATGTAAATAGTCATGAAAATAAAGAAACGCATTGAATGAGAAGGTGTGTCCAAACTTTTGGCCTGTACTGTATGTGTATGGGGTTTGGGTTTGGGAGGCTGCTGGCATTGCCCTTTTTTTGTGAAAAGGCGTTTAAATATCAGTTTTATTGAGCCAAACAGTGATGCTTCTGTCCCATTGTTGAAGTGAAGCAAACCAAGACAGCGACTATATCAATGCTACCCCATTGGACCACTGGCTGTGCTCCCATATGCTAACACTTAGCAGGCTAAGTTGAGTTTTAAGAGCCCACAATCATTAGCTGAAGAATGGGAATTAAAACAAGTCACAGCTGAAAAACTAGATTGTAAAACATTTATAAGAAAAGAATCATCATTTTCATTTTTGTAGCTGTAGCACCACAATATGACAGTCCTATTCTGCTCCTAGAGCTCAGATTGAGTAGCTGGTTTTTGCAACCAGGGGCAACAGCCATCCCTGAGCACAGCACCTGACCGATTTTGTACTGCTGGAAAAATCTGAGATGTGAACAGCAATTCAAGAGGTCTGGAACCAGTCAGAGAGCCTCCTGCAATCCTTGGAACCAAGGCCTGTTTTGTAATCCATCTTCAGATAATTGTAGAGCGCCGCATTTATTGCAAATCAATACAACTTAACTTGGTTAATTGTGACACAAGATATCAAGGTGTTTAAGTAAAACAGCAGTCAGGAAATCATTTTGTACTATAATACAGTCCTGTACTACTTTTTGTACAGTTAGTACAGGATAAATAACGCAAGGCTTTACGTTGAGTCATTTTCTTCATTCTCACCATTTCTCTGAACATTAGCCTATTTAGTACTTCCAATAAAATGTGTTGACGTCCTTTATATTTCACACAAGTGTGCTTCAAAATAATTGTTCCGACACAGCTTACACTTTTGCAAGTGTGATTTCTCAAGTTTATTTTTGGTCTACTGGCTCCTTAAGAATGGTGATATATATAGTTAATTTCATGCTTATTTACATATATCTTGCAAAAAGGTGCAAATCTGCAAAGATGTATCTGAGATAATTTCAGCAACTACTGAGTAGTTACAATACAGGCCAAAAGTTTGGACACACCTTCTCATTCAATGAGTTTCTTTATTTTCATGACTATTTACATTGTAGATTCTCACTGAAGGCATCAAAACTATGAATGAACACATATGGAATTATGTACTTAACAAAAAAGTGTGAAATAACTGAAAACATGTCTTATATTTTAGATTCTTCAAAGTAGCCACCCTTTGCTTTTTTTGATAACTCTGCAAACCCTTGGTGTTCTCTCAATGAGCTTCATGAGGTAGTCACCTGAAATGGTTTTACCTTCACAGGTGTGCTTTGTCAGGGTTAATTAGTGAAATTTTTCCCTTATTAATAAAAAAGCAAAGGGTGGCTACTTGGAAGAATCTAGAATATAAGACATGTTTTCAGTTATTTCACACTTTTTTGTTAAGTACATAATTCCATATGTGTTTATTCATAGTTTTGATGCCTTCAGTGAGAATCTACAATGTAAATAGTCATGAAAATAAAAAGGAAACACATTGAATGAGAAGGTGTGTCCAAACTTTTGGCCTGTACTGTAGACCAACTTTCTGCTTGGAGTATCAATATGTGACCTATGGTTGTGCTACTTGTGGTTCTTGTCATGTGAAATTAAACGTCTAGATGGCCCATATGTGTGTCTGTTCTGTGATGGACTGGTGAGTGTTCACCTGTTTTTTTTGCCCATTGGCATGCTGGATAATGTTTCAACCCCACTTAACCCGAAATAAGAATTCAAAAAGTAAACAAATCATTTGCGCGATTGAACAAATGAATAAACAACTGTGATCTTCTTTGCAGGGAATTCATGCTCCCTAATTAATGTCTGTGTTTGGCTATCTCTCATTTGTTACAGTTGGGGGAAGTGACAACAACTATTTGTCGAGCCAAGCGGGGGGACAGAGGCTAAAAGCAAGGTATGGAGGGAAGAAAGAGAGAGCAGATGGGACGGTGTCAAGGAGTGCAGAATGAAGCAGAGCTTCATCCATCACGGCACACTTGAACGGCACACACAGCACACACAGCACACACAGCACACACAGCACACACAGCACACACAGCACACACAGCACACACACACACACAGATCTCACTCATTTTATAGGAGAGTTATTGAGACCACAAAGCACAACAAACACTTGAGCCTTCTAGTCAGTGTGAAACTAAATTCACCACTGATAAACAGCGTTCTGAGCAGTATTTGTGCTGTGTGCTGGACAAAAGTGGGGTTTTTAAACAGGTAATCAATCCTATAATGTAGGATTCTATAATGTAGAGACTTTTATTATTGCAAATCATCATTGTCTATTCTAGGGCTGCAACTCCCGATTATTTTCATTGTCGATTATTTTCTCGATTAATTGATTGGTCTGTAAAATGTCAGAAAATGGTGAAAAATGTCGATCGGTGTTTTGCAAAGCCCAAGAGTCTGTCCTCAAATGTCTTGTTTTGTTCCACAAGTCAGCTCACTGTCATAGAGGAGTGAAGAAACTATGAAATTATTTTTTGGGCATTTCAGGCCTTTATTTTTATATGACAGCTCAAGACTTGAAAGGGAAGAGAAAGGGGGGAATGACATGCAGCAAAGGGCCGCAGGTCGGGGTCGAATCCGCGGCGTCGAGGAGTAAACCTCTATATATGGGCGCCCGCTCTAACAGGTGAGCTACCCAGGCACACAGGATCCTCTCAAATTTATATAATAATCAATCCATAATTTGCATCTCATTTTCTTTCAATAGTCATTGATGGTGTATTTCAACCACATGACCACAATATGTCCCTAACTTCAACTAAGTAGTTTTAGTAAACTACTAAAACTTTAACCATAATTAATATAATTTGCTGCATAACATCAGAAGGATATGTCCCCTTCTAACGCAGAAGGCGGCTCAGGTTCTGGTTCAGGCTCTAGTCATCTCACGTCTAGACTACGGCAACTCCCTCCTGATTGGCCTGCCTGCACGTGCCATCAGACTAGAGGTGTATAGTCCAGGTGCCAGAAAGTAAAAATCCTGCCATGTTTTTGGATCTGCCTCTACATCTAGAACAGGTGTTTTCACTAACGAGCTCATCTACCTGGTAGAGGAGCTGGTTTAGTGATGGTTGGGACAGCTGCTGGACAGGATTTCTACTTTCTGGCACCTGGACTATACACCTCTGCATCCGACCCCTGCAGCTCATTCAGAACGCAGCCGCTCGGCTTGTCTTCAACCTCCCCAAGTTCTCTCACACGACACCGCTCCTCCGCTCCCTTCACTGGTTACCAGTTGCTGCCCGCATCCGCTTCAAGACGCTAGTACTTCAGTCCTTCCAGAAAAACGCAGAGTTTTTTTGTGATTGTTGCGGGCAAAAATCCTTGATTATGCGGCACATTTTCTTAAAAAATGCGATGGAATACGCGGGATATTTATGCAATTTTATGCGATGAAATTGCGGGAACTTGCAAAAACTGCGGTTTGAGGAAAAAGAGAAGAAAAAGTGATTCCCCCAACACCCTGCTTTTTTTAAACTTCCTTTCCAAAAATAGTTTACAGATATTCAGTCATTACAATAAGTAAAGAAAATAAGATACAAAAATATATACAAATAATATAATATTAAAGTAAAACTAAAAGTAATAGCTAGTCTAAACAGAGGGAAATAAAAGATACAAAAGAGACAGACTTTAAAAATCGTTAATAATATAGACAGCAGGAGCACTTAAAGAAATTTCAGATAATATCAGATATTAAGATAGCTTTCTTATTGGATACCAACTTAAGAGACTCAAAGTACATGTCAAATTCAACCTCCAACACCTGCTTTTCGATGATGTTCACGTCGATGGCTGCTCTTGTGTGAAGTAAACGCAAAATTTTTTCAACTTTCTGCTAAGATATATGTGACTTTTTTGCAACGAAAATGCGGGGATTATTAAATCATGCAAGCACCGCATATTTTGCGTGGAAATCGGCAATTTATGCGGCGAAAGTGCGGCATATTTGAAAAAATTCGGCCCCCGCATGAATATGCGGACTTTGGCTGATTATGCGTTGAATTATGCGATCGCATAATCGCGTTTTTCTAGAGGGACTGGTACTTACATACAGGGCCACGAACGGATCAGCCCCAGCTTACATCCAGAACATCAACCATATACCCCAACCCGCCCACTTCACTCTGCATCAGCCAAACTGCTTGCTGCCCCCTCACAGCGAGGGAGAACTAATCACTCAACGAAATCCAGACTGTTCACTGTCCTGGCTCCCA
Source organism: Perca fluviatilis (assembly GCF_010015445.1). Lineage (NCBI taxonomy): Eukaryota > Metazoa > Chordata > Actinopteri > Perciformes > Percidae > Perca > Perca fluviatilis. Next base: position 9,852,496 of record NC_053127.1, on the reverse strand, counting down.
AATGGTGGAACGAGCTCCCTATCGACATCAGGATGGCCGAAAGCCTACACATCTTCCGCCGAAGGCTAAAAACACATCTCTTCCGACTACACCTCGGATGAAAAAAAAACCTGCACTTTCATAGGTCTCTTTGTAGCTTTATTTATTTAAAGCTAATGTACTTGCACTTACTACTTGTTGTCTGGAGTTTGAACCTTCACAGTTGAAAGCACTTAATTGTAAGTCGCTTTGGATAAAAGCATCAGCTAAATGACATGTAATGTAATGTAACCATTGAGATGACAGATCAGGACACACTCAGCTCATGTCATGGGTTGTGCATTGAAAGCTGCCCGACAAACAAGGCAGTAAAGAACCTTAGGAAACAGTGGTTGGATGTGTCTGACTATAGAGACAATAGAGACTGTGATTCACAAATCTCATCTCCTGCCAACAATTCACATTGGTTTTAGTCATTTATTTATGAGTAAGTTAAACAAATAATAATAAACTGAAAAATGATCACCTATCTCTAAATTGCAGGAACGTCTGTCTGTCTGTCTGTCTGTCTGCATGTGTGTGGTGTCTTGCTACGGGCACGAGTAAGTAAGTAAGTAACTTTCTTTTCTTCACTTTCCTGGAGCACGAGCGGATAGCTGAAAGGAACATCGCGACTGTTGTGTGGAATAAGGTTGGCGAAAAAAAAAGGCGCTACGCTTTTCCTTGTCCATTTTTCGCTAAGAGGAAACTCAACAAAAAGCCATTTTCCAATACTAAATATCAAACAAAAGCCTGACACTATATCGTATTAAGTTGCTGTGAGCTGTAGCCTACATTCACCACTTCTAACCAGAGGCAGAATATAAAGTAATCTCGGAGATTATTCCTTCACAAAAACACCTCTGCTGAAATGTTAAATTCGTTAACGATCCGACACGAGACAACACCATCTCTCTCTCTCTCTCTCTCTGCGCACACACACACACACACACACACACACAGAATCCGGTTCTGGTGGTTGATTAACGCAGATATGTGTTGATTGGCTCTCGTAACGGGCCAGGTGGGTAGCGCACGTACCATGAGTCCATGAGGCTAATGTCGGATTACTCCACATTGTCATTGTGATATTTTGTGATTACATTCTGAATCTGTAACGTTCTCTGCCAGGTAAATCAGTAAGTCAGTAGTAGGCTATACAGGGGAGTTGCATATGGAGTGGTTTGGGGTCCTTCCGTATGTAATTTTGGGGTACAATTTGGTTTTGATGAATTCTACAAGCAGCAATACCACAGGCCAAACAATCGGCCCGTTCCAAACAGGCACATTTTGAACAGGCACTGCACTAGTATTTGTAAATGTAAACAGTTCAGTGCTCTATATTTGCTATCTTTGTGTGGTGGGGAAATATCAGTTTTTCATTTAGTTTTTTTCTCAATGTGAGAAGAATGGACCTGAATCCTGGCTGGGAAGCATGGACACAAACATCAAGGAGTAAAAGCTCCACCTGTGACCCTGCAGGCTCCCGCTATGTGTTGGGGTTGGAGTGTGATGTAGGCCTGGCTGCCCCACTGAATTCCCTGCTGGGGATGATGGGGATTAGTTGGAAATCTGTCTGAAAATGACTAAATAAACAATGAAAGCAACAGCGAGAGTGAAAACAAAAGACAGCATGGTCATGACACTGTTTTTTTCTAACTCTAGTAGGCTACTGGTTCGCCAAAGCTATAAAAGGTAAGTGTGGAATAAGCTGAAATTATATAAGAATTGATGAAAGGTATGCTGTGACTGGATAATTCTAAAATGTATAGATTTAAACAAACACTGATAAACTGCTTTCTCTTTATTTTTTATCAGTAATTACAGTATGAGTGTGTCTAAGTTCTTACATGGAAAAAAATATATAATTTCCATACAAACCACTCAGCATAGAAGGCCGAGAGCCTCATAGGAAATTGGGTGCATAATGCAGCAATTCACTTCTCATTTCTGCTCCCCACATATTGGATGGGGCCAACAGAATGGTAATAGAGTTGATGTCTCCATCCACTGATTCTCGCTCATTTGTTATTTATTCATGAGAAAGTAAGCAGGGTGCCAAGCTTAATACGGTTGATATCATTCACTCGCTCATGCTTTTCAAATTCCAGTATAATATAATCGCAGTTGAAAACTTCTCTCGCCTTGATCTCGAAACACAACTTCATTCAAACTTGTAAGTCAGTGCCCCTAAACAATAACCTGACAAGGCCAAGCAAGCAGGAGGAGAATACACACACACACACACGCACCACGCACAGCCGAGGATTCCTTTCTTTGTGGTCGTATGAATATACTGTAATCATGCTAAATGGCTTCCACTGTCAAGCCTTTTCACTTTTTGCGTTTCTCCTTTGATTACACTCTGAGCAGCCATTTTGCCCAAGACTGTGTAGAAAATGTGCATCATTTAAAGCTTCTGTGCCCGTTACCACAAGCCGGATCCAAGAACCAAAAAAAGTTATTGTTCCAGGGACACCAGTATATAGGTACGATTCTTCACTAAAAAGTGAAGATGCTTGGCCTTAATCAAAATATGACTACGCTGCATTAGATTACAACATTAGTTATAACAGTAAAAACTGTGGGGAAAAAACACTAGCAGGGTTTACCTGTAGATAATTACAACAATTACAACCAAGTTATTACTTAGATCTGGTAACACATCAAAATGCTACAACAAAGGGTGGAAGGTAAAACGCAAAAATACACTGCGGCAAAACAGCCACCCCTATTATTTTCTGTGTGATGCGCCCCACCCCGTGACACATTATGCCACTTTCCTATTTCCAGCCTCGCCACCCCTGAAAGAAAAGTGTTTTTTTTCTAACCGCTACCTGCTGGTACATCCTGGCTCCCACGGCAGCTCACTACCTATAACTCACCATATCACATCACAATAATAGATAGCTACCATAAAGCTGAGTATCAAGGTTTGGCCTATATAACAGCCAGTAGGCTACCATAACAATAACAGCACCATTCAGTAGCTATTATCATGAGTAGTTAGCAATGTCGCTGCATTCCTCGATCTAAAAGAATTGACCTGGGGATTCAATCTCATCAGTTCTGATAAGAAAAATGGCCACATTTTTTTTTAAAAGACCTGCAGTGTATAACCAAGAACGACCGTGCTTGTACAGACCAATTAAGAGGTGAACGAGGAGGTTTGTCTTTATTCGGATCACGTATCATTGATTATTTCACAAAGCGATTCTGTCAAAGAGAAGTCTGATTGCTAACCCTCAAACACAACTTCCTATCCTTCTGCCATCTTGGATCAGTTGGGGGTGGAGTGGCTACTGGTGTGCCCCTATGTTTACTTAACCTTTAGGAAGTCCTCATTAGCCAGCTCAGTCTTTAGAGCCTATTGGGTTGTCAGGAGAGAGATAAATAACAGTGGGAGCATCGATTTGACTTATGACTTAAGCCGGGATCATGTTGGCCGGTCAGTATGCACAATGTAATTAGTTTATCAGGAAGAAGGGAGTTTTCTTAAGTGATTAACCAGGAGAGCTCTCGGAGTCCAAAGAAAAAGCATGAGCAGCCAGTGGAGTTAAGGTGTACCTGCTGAGACAGACTGTCTTCACCAATAAGAACAGCCAATGGGGTTTTAGTTCCCTAAACCTAACCTTACCTTAACTGGAGAGAAGGTCGATCATGCATTGTTTTTGTAATTGTCACGTGAAAGATTGTTTTGGAAGGCACTGCCAAAAGACCTATTTTGTCTTTGAGGTATGAGGACTTGTCATCAAGTCAGTCTACTCGATATCTCAATCCGGACCTGTGCAGATGCTGAATCAGAATTCCTAATAAAAGGCGCCACCCTCTGAGCATTTCACCTTCGGTGGTGAGCGCCGGAGAAAAATAAAACTTTAAGAACCCTTTCTGCATTCAGATGGCTTTGGAAATGAAACATCAAGCGAGTTATATGGTTTATAATTGATTAAACATCATTACGTATCACAAACAAAAAGACAAGACTCAGCAAATGCGCTGCTAATGTTAAAAATGCCTCAGGCTAAAGTGCCTCCTTATTGCAAAATTACGTGCAGTGGTAAAAGAAGGGAAGGGGGGAGATGGGGTGCACATGTGTGAAAGGGAACTGATTATGGGCTTCACACATGCATTGGTTGTGAAACAGCGACTTCAGTAGCAGAGGCTGAATAAATGGGTGTCATGCCGACAGGGCCTGGAGGTACTCAGATTACTCTATAGGCACTCATAGGCATTTGATGAAAGGACTACCGTTTGTCATGCAGTTGCAAATCCAGCTGCTGCGGCACACGCATGCTGAGTCACAGCATATGCACCAGGCGTGGGAACAGACAAGGATAAGATGGAGGAGAGAGGAGAGATGCATGCTGCTGGGATCTCTCACTTTGGTCCAATAATGGAATCTCATTACCAAAGTGAGAGCTGTCCAGGCAGACCTAACGAAGCCCCACATGGTGAAGGCTGGCCCCTTCACGCTGAGACGAGGGAGCGAGGAAGAACTGAGGAGAACTAGTTGGACTGACAAAGAGAGCGCGCAGGAGAGACATCAAATCTATAAGTAGGAGGAGATGTGTCAGAGCTAAATAAATATGAGGAGAAGAAAGCAACAGACGAAGGGCAAAGTGGGGCACCAAGGGGCAAACAGACGGGGGTGAGAGGAAGAATTGGAAAATCAATTGGAAGATAAATGATGCAGCAACTCCCAGTGGAAAACAGAGTGCTTAAAAAGACACTGCAGAAAGCATATGGACACACACTAGCATCCAGGCTTTTAGTGCTAATTGACAGACAGCACCTCCAGGTTGCCACCCACACTCTGTAGAGAAACTTGTGTTGTTCTTTTGAATTTTCTCCGAGCATGTTTCATAGGTCAATCGCGGTGTGCTAATTGGCTAGCTGAGCCAACGGGCCACACCGTTTCACTGTCCATCCCTGGAGTGCTGTCATCCTGTCGCCGCCTACACACACAGCTAGTTTTCCTCTGTGGTGGGAAGGTGCATGGCATCTGCCGGAGAAAGCAGGAGCCGTGGCCTCCCCAAGGGCACGACGGGGGATAAAGTGCAATGGCCCCGGCTTTCAGTCAACACCGCTAAAAATACCCAGCAATGCCAGTGTACAAGCCTCCCAGCGCAGTCACCGTCTCTCTTCAGTTGACAGAAGTCTACATCCAGCTGGGATGGTACAGAGGATGAGGGCATGCAATTGACCATGATATAAAAATGTATAAAATCATTGTGTATGAACCAATTAACTTGAGAATATTGGATGTATTTTGGACTTTGAGTGAGTATTCGTTCTTCCTGTACATATAACTTTGCCCACAGCTACTGTGGACAATGCCAGTGATTTTGAAGAATTGACCAGGTCATACTTTACATTACATCTGACCAAATACAACAGAAAGGGTCAGATTATCCCATTATTCCTGGGCGAATGTTTTTCTTTCAGTCACTGCGAACTGCATAGTACTGAATAGTAAAGTTGTTAAAAGTAGCCTATATTTTAAGTCAGGGTCCCTCTACAAGGTGAACATGCCTATTCCTTTAATATTCCAATAATAATGCTTTACTCTGTTGTGGTAAATAGGTGAGAGAAGTCTGAAGGGCCTATCCCAACACATACTCACTCCCGTCGCATAAAATACGGACGCTTGGTCAGGTGCCTTTGGCGAGGTTATTGACGCTACAAGTCTCCTTTAGCGTCATATCTAAACACGCTTAATCTAAACACGCTCGGTCGGGACTATTCGCGTCACTTTTGACGCAGTTAGGTTTAGGAAAAGATTGTGGGTGGGCTTATAAAAGGTACGTTTCCGTGACACTCAGGACAAGAACTGGACAGTTGGGTTTAGGAAAAGAAGGAAGTGAAAGTTGGGTTTAGGAAAAGAAGAACAGGACTAGAGCCCGACCGATATATCAGCGGGCCCATATAAGGCATTTTCCAAATTATCGGTATCGGCATTTATAATGGCCGATAAATTAATATTTAAAAAATAAAAACGGACGAAACGCCCTTCGACCATGTTCTGAGTGTTGGCGTTGCATAGTTTGTCCACCAGAGGGCACTCTACAATGTCCCTGATGGCAACACTCGTGTTTAACCCTTTGAGTTTCATATCTTAAGTTTGTATTTTTATACATTTTATTTATCAGAACTTTAATATATTTTGATGTTCCTCTGTTCTGTTGTAACAGTAAAACAAAGTTTATTTTTAAACTGCATTATCATATTATTTTAGTGAGGACTCAAATAACTACAAATAACTAATGTTAGGGAAATCTGTTTATGTTTTGTTACGCGTTTCTGGATTATTTTTTTAAATACATATCGGCCGATATATCGCAATATCGCATTTTTAAATCACCAAATATGTGTAACGATATCGGCCTTAAAAATCCTTTATGGGTCGGGCTCTAAACAGGACAGTTGGGTTCAAGAAAAGATCGTGGGTGGGGTTAGGGAATGTGAAAGTTATCACGATGATTCCCCCCTGCTTGACTGCCCCGTCTGACAACAGGGCAGCTGATATGGGGAATCAAAGGCAAGAGCGCTAGCCGGTGCACAGGGTTATACGATGTACGTTTCAGTGACACTTGGGGCACGAACACCAGTGAGGGTAAAAGTCTTCTGTTTGACCCATCCACCACCCCAACCAGCCTCCCTATGCGGAATTTTGGCCTTTCATACTACTCGCTACCGTCGGCGCTCTTAATACTATGCCTGGTGCATTCCATCAACACGCTAAAGGGCGCTTTTTGCGTCTTATCTGACGCTGAGAGACACTGACCAAGCGTCCGTATTTTACGAGTGAGAACGGGATGCCTGATCACACGCAATATTTATCCTTAAAATAAACCTTTTTTCATTGAAACTGTATTACTTCACTCCATGGCAATGTGACTCTTTTCCCCAGAAAATTATAATTTCATTAGAATATTATTACATTTATTCTGGTGTTTTTTTTAAATAATTAAATTGTTGTGTTTTTCCCCCAGAGTGGCCCTAAATGAGATTTTATTTATATATATTTTTTCTATTTCTTCCAAGCAGCCTTTGCTCTACAATTGCCTAACCATGCAACAATAAGATAACTTTCACAATAAAAGCAAGCATGGTGTTTACAGTGATAGATAACTTAATGAAAGCATGTTTCAAATCACTGCAAGTTGATTGTCTAAGTAAATTAAATTGGCCACCTTTGGTATGTCAGGTGGGAAGAAACATAAGAGATCTTAGGGGACTTCACTGACATGGAGGCAGACAATAATAAAGAAAGCATAAATCAGGGGACCTTGATGTATGCCAGTGTCATTGTTAGTAATATCCTTCACTGGATGGAGCAAGAGAATGGTCAGTAAAAACATACAGTGAGGCAGAGTAGGCTGATGCGTCAGAAATGTCATTTGAAAGGAACAATGTGAGGTTATATTCTTATCTGTAATCTAATTTTGCCATGGCTTGTAGTCATAATTCCAAAGACAAACGAGTAAACAAAAAAATCCAATATCTGTGCCAAATTTTGTCCTGCATAATCCCCGGCTCTCCAGCTCAAGGCTCAATTTGCTTCTCTAGTATCAATTTATAGTATTGCCGCCCCATCCAAATCAAAAACTGTCATCCCAAAGCCATTTTTTGAAATGTAAGTAAGAACATTACACTGGAACAGAGAAATTGTCACTGTTGTGACTCTCCTGTTTTATAAAATGTTTTCTATGCTAAATTATTATTTAAGACGTTGACTTTAGAGAATTAACAACTAGCAAAGTAAAAAAAAAAATCTTTAGATGTATGCTGTGATGTATGAAAATGCCAATTTCCAGTACCAGCCTTTTCATACGTTAGCTAACGGTCAGTACGACATCTATTAACAGATATTCATATAAGCAACCTAATGATGAGGCAAATATAAAAACTGTATGAATAACAGCGAAATGTGTGGTCAGCGTCTGCAGTCTAGTTAGAGATGCACAAATTGTCTGGAGGAACCCAAAAAATAAGCCTCCTGATAATTTAATGCACACCAAGTGTTGGAGTCAGCGAGACTATCCTCCCAAGAAAAAACACAGCATCAGTTGTTTTTTTGTTATCACTTAAAATGTACTATGGCTATGTTTAACTGACATATAGTTAAGTGTTTCAGTCAGGTTAGGGGGAAAAGTAAACCAACGCAGGATCCACAAACCTCTCTCAGACAAAGATCAACCGGATACAGAAGAAAGGATGGCTACAAAAAAATCGGAGGAAACCGCGCCAAATGGTCGAAACGAGTGATTCACTAGACTGAACCTAGAGACCTCTCTCACCAACTGCGTTAAAATAAGCTGGAGATGTTAAAATTGAACAGCCATGCCTATTAACAATGCCAAATGGGGTTTTGATCAGTGGAACTCTTGTTGCCAGATCAATATCAGTAGAATATAATCGTCGGTTAAGCCATTAGCTTATACTGGGAGAATTCTGTGCCTGAAAACAATTTTAGTTACTCTGCACGCTGATTGAAATGGCAATAATCCTACCAATGTATTACAGCATTGCCCACTAAAGTAAAATATACATGAATTGTTTAGTTTATTTTACAATTTCCATAACCAAATTAAAGAATTACAACCCCATTTCATATTAATGGACTTACCACAACACTGCAGTCTCATATGAAAAGCCTAACAAAGACCCTTGGCATTTATCCTCTGTAACATGACAGCTTGACAGTTTGACGATGCACACCCCAGATACCAAAAGAAAAAAATGCATAGCTTAAGGGTTTAGGGTTTAGGCACCTAGTCAATCCATTCAAAGCTTTTCATGTCACAAGAGACCGTGATGCAAATAGTGTGCAAGAAAAGAAAAACAATACACCATTATCCATTTATTTGATAAATTGTGAGTTCATGCCACCATTAGGTTTGATAAAAGGTAAATTGACTATATGTCCAAATCTATGTTTTAATCACCATATCGAGATGGATGAGGTGTTATCTGTGCGACAATGGCACCATGTCCCATGTAACCGCAGAGCCATTGCTCTGAATAAGAGGTAACTTTCACCTGGTGTCAGCACTTTTACAAAGCCTGAATGCTTGAGAATAATGGCCACTTTGGCAACTGTCAATTTTCCTCTTGGTTAAATTGTTACAGGGCTGGTGCCGTGTGTACCGCTGAAGCTGTCATTTCCTGGGCTCTATTTCAATCAGGGACACCTTGCTTACTTCATTACAAAGATGGGCAGACAACTCAACAGAGCTTTTCATTCACTTACTAAATCCACCTCCCAGTTTCTCATTCATTCAACGGTTTCTGCTCTAAGTGGGAGCGAGTCCCATCTCAGATGTGTTTATTTAGTCAGTTATTTAGTCATATCATTTATTATTAAAATCATTTTCTTTTTCCTGTTCAATATCATACAATGATTTGGAAATTCCGTAAAAGAAACATAATGTAACCTTGATTCTGGGAACAAGGGGGATTATCTCGGTTGGAGCTATTAATTTAGTCTTGGAGGCTCAATCTGAGACTAAGACTAAGTGATTTGTTGAAAGATGTGTTCATTTTGCATTGTGCATTTTTAAAGATTAATTTATATCAGGGAAAAACCTTCAACCGGGCCTCTCACAATCCGAGGACTTCTGCAGTGTTTCACTCACAAGAAGAAAACAACTTTATGAAAATGTCTCTGTCACTAATGAATCCGCAAAATTTCCAGGGAAAGAGCGGCACTAACGTCTCAATGTGCCCTCCTGCCCAATGTGTATGCATTACACCAAAGGTTTGTGCTGCTAGTAATACTTGCGGGCACAATTACCAATAAGCCTTAGCCGAAGATAGCTTCCTTTCCAAGTCTCTTTAGTGCCTTTTTCTGTCTTTGCTTCAGATTCAGAGCATACGGCTGGTTAAGTGACTGGAAATATCTGAATACAAGTCTCCAGGTTAGCGAGGTTGACTCCAATGGCGTGTCCATGTTACTCTGTTTGTCGTATATGAAGGAAATATACCTTGTTTCAGCCATACAAATTTGATCAAGGCATGATGCCGTCTGGTAATTTCACATCCCATTTCTCTGCCTTCAAAAGTCAAAATTTGTGTGTGTATCTTTAAATAAAATTGTGTTGGGGGATTATGTTAAATGTATAGTTGTTTTTCTTTTATCAAGTACTGTATATGAGTTGGACGAAAATCCCTTCTAACAATTTCTGTTATGGGACGGGGCCAGCTTGTAAATAAGTGCTAATCTCCATGCATCATTACCAACAGAGCCACATCACTGGCTCTTCACAATTCACAATCAAAGAATGGTGCAAAGTCTCTAAGAGACAGTTAAAAAAAACATTTTCGGTATTTAATAGCAGGCTCCGTAGTTCATTGCTCATTAGTGTTCCTCACATCATAAGAAATTTAATCCTTCACTGAAACATGGTGTTGTGGTGTTTAATTGACTTTTATGGCACGTGCCTTTCCAGACAGCCCAACCTTGAAATTAAACATCTGAATATGCAGCCTTGAACAATATGTCCACTTGGGGTGGAATGGTATGTAAATGAAGGCAAAGTTCAGAGCTATGCAATCCCCAACCTTGACTTGTGCTCTTGTTGCTGAAACAACTGTACATCATGTGCATCTGAAACTCTACAGGGATTCAGAAAGAAGTTTTTTTTTCTCCCTTGAGAAAAGTAGTTTCAATGACAATGGTTGACAGTGATGTCTGCGGCGTATCCAGAGTAACAGGGACATTGTGTTTAGAAACACACATCGCTGTTAATTAGTTCAAATGTAATTCCTTAGAATTATGGAGCCAAGTCCTCTGTAGCTCTACACAAGCCATCAAGCGTCGAACTTCAAGCTGAACGTTTTTAGACTCTCTAGAGAGCTCCTGTGGTACCCGCATCACTGCAACACCGTGGTTGTTCTTCAAGTAAGTGACATTAGATCACATCAGTTAAATGAATGCACAAAAAGTGTAATGAAAGCATTTCACTGAACTACTGTTCTTAACTGTGGATAAGGAGTGGTAGACAACTTTGAGTGGACTGTTTATAAAATATGCAAAGGGTAAAATTTTACGGATTCACGTTTAGTTTAAAGACCAAAAAAAATGGATTTATCTTATTTGATCTTGAAAGATGAGCAGGATAAAACAAGAGCCATATAATTTCTGGTGATGGTTGAAATTTCTGAAAATTTGATTTGATCCCTCCAATACCTGCATTAAGTATAAAAAGTGCATATTGACTTCATACCGTAGCTCTTACCTAGCTGAAACGAGTTACCTGTTTGGGACCCCTGTGAGCCAAGTATGATCAGGTGTGGATTACCTGTTACTTCCAAAGGTGTTTCAGTTGATATAATTAGTTGAGCAGTGGGCTAATCAGTTGTGCTAGGGTAACATATTTTCTTAAATGAAGTTGAGTAAACATGCACATATGCTAACACATTATGTTAAGTAAGAGGCGTAATCACTAATTTCCCCCGTCAGTCTATTTGCTCCACTGGACACTGTCAGTTCACAGCTGTACTGTAAATGTGAGCTGTAAGTAAAGGCTAAAGAAAGAACACAAGACAAAAAGTTGAATACTGTCTCTTTAGATCCAGTATCAAAATGTATTTCATTTTTACATCTACATATTTACAGTACATATAATAAGTCTTCTGTATATGCACTGTTCAACAGTGGATAAGCAGCGGTGTCTCAGATATGTGTTTAAGCAAAGATGGGAAATGCATGGTCATATAGCCTTCAGAACATGCACTATTTAACATTAGGTAAACAGTGGTATCCTGATTAGCATATTGCACTACTGTATGGGCAAAAAAACTGCTGACCAAATTTCCACTGAGGACAATTAATGGAACCACTTAGGACAAAGTCAGATTCCAAGGCAGTGTCATGAGGGACACATGTAACGCCCTCGAGTCAATCCTAAAACCAATATTCAGCATGGCGCTATGCCTTAGATCCTGACATGAAAAACTATCTTCTAAAGCCTGACTGCAGAAAAAGCCCTAACTACCCACGTGAATAAGAGACACTTTGATACTGAAGGCTGAAATATTAGCCTGTGAATACTTTACCATCATTATTCAATTTATTTCATTAATAAAAAAGTTCTTAAGCAGAAAATAAACCAATCTCAAAAACATTTTGTCTTACTGTCCTTGAATCAACTTCCTATTCAGTTTTTTCTTATTAAATTGTAAAACTGGTTTGCGGGTTCAGTCTGAGTGCTTGAACTGTAGTTTTTGAGTTGCTCACGGCTTCCTGTACTAACCACGGAGCAGAAAAGGATCAGTAGCAGTGGCACAGTGTCCTTGTCCCTTCACTTTAGCGCCTGCCACGATGTTCTTTAAGCTGAGTCATTCGGTTTGTCTTGCTGTTTGTTGTTTTCACTTGCAATTTAATACACAAGATTACTGATATTACAGGCATGAGAAAACAATTTCATTTGGAGCGAGGACAAGACCATTGATGCACAACAGTGAGAGAAGATAGACTGTTGAAAGTAAAATTTCATTTTCAGATTAGAGACAAGCTGTGCAAAGGCCTCTATAAAAAGCTGTCTCGCCAGATGCCTTTTTGGGCAAATCCTTGATTTGATTAGCTTTTAAATGCTGTTTAAAAAGCCTCCACTGCACAAAACACAATTAGGTTTTTCAAATGGTGAACTAGTGATCCCCTCTACAGCTTGATATCCGCAGGCTTATCTCCCAGTTTATTGCATTACAGTGGCAAAATATTACTGTAATTATACTGCAAACAGAAACCATAATTGGAAAGGGGAACACCCTATAATGTGCAATCTGAATCAGTGGATGGCTGGTGACAGTGCCCAAAGGAGGAGCACACCAAGCACAGTGATAAGGCAAGAGAGCCATTAAGGTGTTATGGCTACGATACGGCCTAAAGAGAGGTGGTCACAGCCCTGATATCTTGATGCAGGGACAACAACATCTATCGACATCCGCAAAACTAAGAAGCCGATTGTGGACTACAGGAAGAACAGGGGAGAAGGACACGCTCCCACCTCCCTCGGTGGAGAGAGTCAACAGCTTCAGGTTCCTCCGAGTTCACATCAGGACTTGACCTGGACTAACGACACCATTACAAAGATGGCAAGACAAGGTCTCTTCTTCTTCTGCAGGGTGAGAAGTTTCAACACTGTCTCCAGGATTAGAGATGGCCTGATACCATTTTTCGCTTCCCGATACCGATTCCGATACCTGAACTTGCGTATCGGCCGATACCGGGTACCGATCCGATACCAGCGTGTCATATATTTTATTATGTTTTAACAGCTGTATACTACTATCCCTGTATGGATGTGATATTATTTCTATCTTTGTTGTCGGTCTGGCTCAGGTTAAACTCTTAGTGAAACATGAACAAACACAAACAATGAATGCCATAGAACTTTCTTTTTTTATCCAGTTTGATAGTCAGTTATAATGGAAAAAGAACATATATAAACTACTTTAAGCAGATTTTCTTTAGGACTTTATTACGTGGTATCGGATCGGTGCATAAACTCCAGTACTTTCCAATACCAGCGTTATAGGCAGTATCGGAGCAGATACCGATGCTGGTATCGGTATCGAACCATCTCTATCCAGGATACTCTGCAATTTCTATAGGTGGACGATAACTAGTATCCTGACCGGCTGCATCACCGCCCTCAACCATAAGGCTCTACAGAGGGTGGTGAAAACTGGTCAGCACATCACCAGGACAGAGCTGCCATCCACGGAGGACCTCTACACCCAGTAGTGTAGGAAGAAAGCCAGAAGGATTATCAAAGATCCAAATCACCCCGGTCACAAACTACTCTGCCTGCTGCCGTCCGGCAGACTGTATCGCAGCATCCGGTCCTGCACCACCAGGCTCAGGGACAGCTCCATCCCACAGGCCATAAGACTGCTGAACTCTTGAGCTTTGAGGCTTATCACATGTCACTTTACCTCTCTATACTTTTACTTACTGTTTTACCCCTGTATATACTACATATATACATTTACTACATTCCTTTTACATTCAGTCTATTTTTATAGTTATTTAATGAGTATTGTTGAAGGGGGCCTGAGGCCTCAGATTCCTATTGCCAAGGGCTACTTTTGGTACTGTGCTGCACATGACACAAATAAAGAACCTTGAAGGGAATGCACAAATACAGCTTTACATGAATGAGTGCACCGGGTAATTCTCAAGACAGACTAAAGCATAAAGTGTGGCTTCTTACTAAAGCTAACTTCATTAAGTTTACAACAAGAGATCTGAAGCTGTGGGCACTCTCACGAGAGAAGGGTGCACAGAAGACTGTAAAAACAGATTTGATTTTTCATATATCCAAAAAAGGATTAAAATGCCATAAATGACAGGGGCTTGAGCTTACTTTTTAACCAACTATTGGGAGTCTAAGTCTAAGGTGATGTTGGTCGGTCTGTTGATCTATCTATCTATCTGATTGTCCCAAAAAGTCCCAATAGTAAACAATGAAATACGTTGGTCATATCCTTCCAAAATGATCCAAATGAGCATCTTCTCATTTGACACCCCTATCGTCAGGATATGTTTGTCAGTGCCTTCCAAAACGCATATGAAGTGGTTTCTTGTCTGCCACTGCTTTTTGTCAAGCTCTGGTCAAATGTATGTAAATGACTTGGTTAAGGGAAAGTTTGTGGTCATTAAAAAGAAAGTATCGTTGACCATTGCTAGGAGACGGTGTTAAAGTGGCACACTTTAGTGACTCAAGCATCCATTCCAATCTCCAAAGAGTTTTTGTGGAACTTCATCAAAAGCGATGCTGCTTCCAAATGTACTTCTGAGAGACTTAAGTCAGTATTTACATGCCGACAAGAGGTTGCTTGTCAGGAAAACTGAAACACTGTCCATCCGTCCAAAGCAAGATATTTCAGTATTTGTTGAAGGGAATGTATAGGACTTCACTGGACTGTAACTCCACTCTCTCCGCCTTCTTAATTTGTCTTCTAACAAAAACATACCTTAAGAAATCCACAAGAAATAATTTCTAGTAAGTTTGCTTCTTTTCTTTTCCTGAGAAAAATTGAGAAACGTGGAAATAGGCGCATTTTGATGGTTTGTGTGCAGGCAGAGAAGCCAAAATTGGACTCTTCCTCTTAAGATCTGCAAACTAATGCAGTTCTTGTCATCTGTTACAGCCACTTAAAAAACCACTGATTAACTTTCCCCAGACTATTAGGGTAAACCTAAACTCAAATATTACCTTTACCTTTTTTTACCTCCACTAGGCCTGGGCGAAAAATCGATTCAATTAATTAATTCGAATTTTTTGTTGCGGGCGATTTAAAAAATAAGTAAATCGAGTTTTTGTGTAATGGCGCATTTTTGGCTCCCCGGAGCTTCCATAGCATTAGTTTCACATAGCAGTATGGCAAGCGACAACAACAACATCATAGCACACACGAAACAGCAACAGCAAGTGACAACATGGCTACCGGTGAGAGTGGGAAGTTTGTTCCCAAGAAAGGAATAAAATCATCTGTTGTGAGACACAAACAACATGGCAGCGACAGGGACTAACAATTATTTTCTTAACCAGTCGTTTCATTACTTACTTATCCGTAATCTCCGCCGAAATGACCGGCAGCTCACAGTGTACTGTCCCCGGCTGACAGTCACCTATTCTGGTATAACTGAACAACCAGCTACAGCTGACCTGAAGGAGCACCATGCGGGGCACCAGAGGCGGTGTTGAGGAACTCTGTTGTTATTATTGTTGTCTGTTATTTTTAGGCCATATCGCCCAGCCCTAACCTCCACTATGACATTTTCGTAACTTTTAGAAAACCTTCTGTTATTTTCCCCTGAGCACTCACACATCTTTGGATAGCAGAGAAGAGACAGTCTGATGCACGGCCTAACTGGAGATAACAAAGTTAGCTATAAGTGCTTGTCCTCAGTTATGTCAACTTCCTCTCAGTCGCCCTTTCCCCAACAACCCTCACCCCCCTCTTTTTCCTTGCACTTACCAAACAGAACATGCAGACACACTCACCAGCGGGCAAATATCCAAATTGTTTCAGCTGAATAGGTTAGCGCTCGACTCCAAACAGCTCTCTTCATTGTAGGCCCCACCGTTTAGTTTTACATTTACACTGGCTCCTTCAAACCTATTTGACATGTGAAGGAGAGAAATAATCCGATTCCCAGACATTTTAAGATCTTTCAAAACCTCTTTCTCATATAGGAGGTGCTGTATAGCTTTATAGAATAGATGCAGGAGTAACAGGAAAAGCCCTGTTGGAACTCTATAGCAGAGCACAGAACAAAGAATGTTTCTCTGAGTTTAAAGATAGGCACCTTTGTGGTTGTTAATGGCCTTAAGCATTCATAATCAGATCTCCTGTTTGTCCCGTCTCACAGGAAGTCTTGGTGTGTGTGTGTGTGTGTGTGTGTGTGTGTGTGTGTATGTATATATATATATATATATATATATATATACAGTGAGGAAAATAAGTATTTGAACACCCTGCTATTTTGCAAGTTCTCCCACTTAGAAATCATGGAGGGGTCTGAAATTGTCATCGTAGGTACATGTCCACTGTGAGAGACATAATCTAAAAAAAAAAAAATCCAGAAATCACAATGTATGATTTTTTAACTATTTATTTGTATGATACAGCTGCAAATAAGTATTTGAACACCTGAGAAAATCAATGTTAATATTTGGTACAGTAGCCTTTGTTTGCAATTACAGAGGTCAAATGTTTCCTGTAGTTTTTCACCAGGTTTGCACACACTGCAGGAAGGATTTTGGCCCACTCCTCCACACAGATCTTCTCTAGATCAGTCAGGTTTCTGGGCTGTCGCTGAGAAACACGGAATTTGAGCTCCCTCCAAAGATTCTCTATTGGGTTTAGGTCTGGAGACTGGCTAGGCCATGCCAGAACTTTGATATGCTTCTTACAGAGCCACTCCTTGGTTATCCTGGCTGTGTGCTTCGGGTCATTGTCATGTTGGAAGACCCAGCCTCGAAAGATCTGGCAATACATGGCCCCGGTCATCCTCTCCTTAATACAGTGCAGTTGCCCTGTCCCATGTGCAGAAAAACACCCCCAAAGCATGATGCTACCACCCCCATGCTTCACAGTTGGGATGGTGTTCTTGGGATGGTACTCATCATTCTTCTTCCTCCAAACACGGTTAGTGGAATTATGACCAAAAAGTTCTATTTTGGTCTCATCTGACCACATGACTTTCTCCCATGACTCCTCTGGATCATCCAAATGGTCATTGGCAAACTTAAGACGGGCCTTGACATGTGCTGGTTTAAGCAGGGGAACCTTCCGTGCCATGCATGATTTCAAACCATGACGTCTTAGTGTATTACCAACAGTAACTTTGGAAACGGTGGTCCCAGCTCTTTTCAGGTCATTGACCAGCTCCTCCCGTGTAGTTCTGGGCTGATTTCTCACCTTTCTTAGGATCATTGAGACCCCACGAGGTGAGATCTTGCATGGAGCCCCAGTCCGAGGGAGATTTACAGTCATGTTTAGCTTCTTCCATTTTCTAATGATCGCTCCAACAATGGACTGTTTTTCACCAAGCTGCTTGGCAATTTCCCCGTAGCCCTTTCCAGCCTTGTGGAGGTGTACAATTTTGTCTCTAGTGTCTTTGGACAGCTCTTTGGTCTTGGATTCTTACTGATTGTATGGGGTGGACAGGTGTCTTTATGCAGCCAACGACCTTAAACAGGTGCATCTAATTTAGGATAATAAATGGAGTGGAGGTGGACATTTTAAAGGCAGACTAACAGGTCTTTGAGGGTCAGAATTCTAGCTGATAGACAGGTGTTCAAATACTTAGTTGCAGCTAAGTATTTAATAAATAGTTAAAAAATCATACATTGTGATTTCTGGATTTTTAATTTTTTTAGATTATGTCTCTCACAGTGGACATGCACCTACGATGACAATTTCAGACCCCTCCATGATTTCCAAGTGGGAGAACTTGCAAAATAGCAGGGTGTTCAAATACTTATTTTCCTCACTATATATATATATATATATATATATATACACACACTAAAAACAAATGAGCCACAACATGTTAGCCACGGTACAAATTATCTTTGATTGTTTTAAGCATGTGTCGAAATAATATAACTTGAAATACCTCTGCTGCCCTGTACTTTATTCTCACATTTAAATGATGCATTTAAAATCCGAAAGGACTTGTAAAGTGCTTTCCCTCCCCTCAAATAAAAAAGAAAAATACGAAGAACACAAATAATCAAAATGGAATCGTCAAACAACAACAACAACAACTAACAAAATGAACGGAGCAATGCAGCACTGATCAGCTGACGACCATTATGCTCCTTCACCTTCTTTGTCATCTCCAGTTATCAAACTTGTCAAATGATCACAATCATTTTGTCTGTAGACTAAAGAAATGGTGGTCACCATGATACTATCTGTAGGCCCCTGGCTCTCCTCTTGGTTGACGGTTTCTCTCAAGACAGTGAAAGGACTCCATGATATACAGACCATTAAGTTTAGATGACTCTAATCCCAAGATAATAAAACATGTATGCCACAATCATAAAAGAAAACAATGTGTGATATTTCCAGATAACACTTTAATTAAATGCTTATCTTAGGATAACAGGCTTTAATAAAAACCACACGTGAGGACCTTGATGAGTTAATTAAGAGATTACAAGATAGCAACTTTATATTGCTAAGTAACAAGAAAATTAAGTTGTGATATTGAGATACTATTCGTAAAAATAATTGGCACCATGACCTATATGCTTTTGAAGTCAAACTGTGGCTCTTGAACTATGTGACTTTAGTTCAAATGGAACTTTTCTTCTAGAGGTCTAAGGTAAACTGAAGTGTAATTGCTGGTGTCCTCATCCATGCTTACATTACACAGAGTTGGAAAAGGCAGACCTTTTGTTGCCCATGGTCCATTGCTGCCACACTCAACATGAAAGCCATTTCCAATTGGACACAAGCATTCAGGAGACATTGGTGGTAGTCTCCATCTATTTCGCCATACCTCGGTCAATGGCAGGATTGTGAAGTAAGGATCTGGGTCCCTGTGGACAGCTGAGAAGAGAATTTCCACTGAAGCTCCCTTGGTAACAAAGCTGTTGAGCCTTGAGCTCTTACAGTACATTCCCATTTGCACTTTATAAAAGGTGAAGTTACAGGATTTGGCTTGACAGTGGGGAGTCACTTGGGGCCCTGGCTACGTGAAGGAATTTCGACAGATCAGCAGTAGAGCTATGAAGGGGGAGGCTTGTCTGGCTGAGAAACATCAATTCAAGATGGCCAAAACTATGGGTTTTATCCAAAGACAAACATTAGTTCTCATCTACTTATTCACCCAGCTATCATTTCTGTGCTTGTGTTGAACTCTAACAACATCACATAGCTGTCAAGTATTGGTACTCAAAAATGAAAGCCTTACAAATAAGATGTACATTTCAAGTATCTGGATAAAATCCAGACCTTATTTATTACACTTGTTTACACTTGCACAGCATGCATTCGTTCATGGGCATGGGCCGCTGCTGCCTGCTGCTTCAGCCTCCTGTCTGATTGTGGAAGAGAATTCACAGCAAGTGGGCAAGTTGATGACGTTCGATCATGCGGCTGCCGCTACCGGAAGTAAAACAAATAAATAAAAAATAAAAACGGGGCGAAGAAGAAGACGGCACAAAGTTACGCTAACGTAAACCTTTAACTGCAGAGACAACAAGAAAATATCATCTGACAAATTCATGGAAGAGCAAGAGACTCGGTTGTTTAAATTAAATTAAATTACGAATGGCTCCGCTCCGTGGCGCCTGTCCCGTTTCCTGCACGTTACCGTTACACAAGTAGTTACATATCCTGCTGAATTGGTTTGCCCCCTTATAGACATAATGCACAAAAATAGATTTGAATATATTCGAACCTCTGCAGGTTTTTTTTGAATATACAAAAGGTAAGTTTTGGCCAATTTTGACATCCCTAATTTACATGTACACCTTTTCAACATCAGGCTGGAATGGGTTGTAAACTACCTCCTAAGGTTATTCGGATGCATTTACTCTTCTAGCTTCATTTGCGATCAGATAGCTCTCCCATGTGCCCAAGACGCATGAAGTGACTAGGGCCTTTGAATTTTAACTTAGTATTAATAAGTGTTCTCATTATCTGAGGTCTACCTACAGTGTCATTGGTGAAATTATGTAGTCAGAGCTGGCGGACTTGTCAGCAACCATTTCAGGTAAAGTGAAAGAGCAATAATCTGGCAACACCATGACAACGTTCAAGTTAAGGGGCCTGGTGAGAGAAGGAGACATTGGAAGTTTAACATGTTGGGCAGAAGTATTTCTTAAGAATGTCGCCAAAATGTAGAGATTGCAGTTGTACATTGCTGAAATCATATCCAAGCCAGGCCATTAATGTAATAATAATAATAATAATAATAATAATAATAATAATAATAACACATCAGTAGTGCATTGCAGCTGGCATTAGCAAACATCTTTTCCTTATCCAGGTACGTTAGCCACATACAGTAAAAATGTTAATACCAGGTGGAATTAGGGTCTAAATGTCACAATAAAACAGAAAATGGAAGCCGAAAGCTTTATTCGGGGCTGTCTTTTGTGCTTCTGTTTGATCTCCAGTTGTTTGACCATGATCCAATACCCACAGAGGCTGTGATTAGCATATCACTCACCACAGCCTGCACTTGGCTCTGTCCACAGCAAAGCATCAGCTTTAAGGGGAAATGAGCAAGGTCTTTACTGGCCAACAGCACACATGACCATAATGTATCTGCAAGCGTTTGATAAGTCGTTGATAGAGATCTGCAGAGGCAACATGTAGAAGAGAGATAAGCTCTGCTGGTGATGAACTTTCCACTGGTTGCCTATAGAGGTCATATTAGTATGTACCCTTTAACAGCTCTTTATTCGCTTCGTATTCTATTCCTGCTTCAAACATTACAAACACAGTTCAGAGAAACAAAGAAGCAGGACTGTGATCCTCTTAAGTGGTCGTGCACTGTTCTGTAATCCCTCAGTGATCCGAAGGAAACCTGCACAAGAACCAACATGCCCTTGCTTCAGAGGTTCACCGTCCCATGAGAGGACTAATGTTTTCTTTACTAATCAAGGTGTTTAGGAAGGAGCAGGCAGAGGAACACAGTGAAAATGAAGTCGACAGTGTTGTTTGCTTGGGTTGCACTGCACAAGCCAACAGCAGAGGAAATCACAAGACTCAGGCACATACAGTAGCAAAAACGGAACGGTTAGTTTGAAGGGGTTTAACGGTAAATTTATGATAACAACATTTCTGTTTTAATCAGGACGTTAAAGCTGGCTTGGTGTGACAACTAAACCTACCCCAAAAGCAGGCGTACAGTAGTTGGGGAAACTCATAAACTTATAAATAATTGAAATTGCGCACACACACACGCACACACGCACGCACACACGCACACACACACACACACAGCATTCCTTGGATGGAGAGGAGCAAGGGAGCAGGGCAGCAGAATCTGGGTCAGGGATTTGACTCTACTTCTGAATGAAATTCAAGTCCGTATGTGGTGATGCGGGCTGTGTGGGAGGAGGCATGTTCTCTTAATTCCCTGATGTCAACATTAGTGAGAACAGAGATCTAAATGTGCGTCAGTAAATCCAGTGAGGGATTGGGCTGGGAGACTGTGTAACCAAATACCTATTCTCCAGCATAATTTACAGATTCTCGCACATTCTTGGTTGGCAGCACCTGTTAATAGTAATCATAGGCAGATGGTGGAAGCTCTAAATTCAGTTTGAACCTTATGTAAGGTGATGTATATATATATATATATATATATATATATATATATATATATATATATATATATATATATATATATATATACAGAATATTTATATATAGATCATTAATTCTCTTTATGGCTGGGCTAAAACTGTTGCAGGGCATTAGGAATGTGCATCTCTGTGGACCAACCCGGTCTTCTGAAAAATGTATACATACTATAAAAAAAAAAATTCTCAACATAACGATTATATACGGTTTAATAATTTGATTTTAATAAACTCAACAGCAAAGTCGCAAAATGTTCATACTGGATGTAGCTGTAGGAAGCCAGCTGACACCATATTTTAACTTGTTTCCTACAATGTCCAATCACGACAACTCAATCACTGTTACCACCTTTATTGTTATGTTTAGGCATCGGTCTTTCCTTGAATAACTATCTTCATCTCTGGCTCCTACAATTCCAATTTAGCGTATCTACTGCCCTTCTTTTACATTTTTACATTTACATTTTAAAAAGTGTAGCTAATTAATATTAACAATTGAATTCTACTGTTCAGGTTTTTTTATTAGTAGAAGTTTAAAAAGTGGCTACCAAATGCAAGGTCAGTAGCTGTGTGTGGGAGGTCTATTCAGACTTTGGAAAGCAGTGTTACTATTGAAGGGGGATTTCATTAAAAGAGATTTAATGGCACTGCTGCATTTACAAAGGAGGGGTTCAAGGACGTAAGTTAGTTAGTTTTTTTGTTGGAAACCTTATTGTCCACAATGTGGAAAACAAGCAAGCTTCATTCAAAATCATATTATTCAGCTGTTTACCAATCCTGCTTTGACTCCCCCTATATTGGCATTATTGATCGAAAGAATGTTGCTGGAGGAAACAGAATCTGTAGATACTATGAATCTTTCGCCCAATACTTGGTGTATCGTATAACACGCAACAGGACAGCATTTAAGTCTCTATGGTGTATGAGGGAGCATGCTCCGCTTCTTTGGTTATTTCCCCAAGGGGAAAGAAAAGCCACAATACGGAATACATTTTTCCCCAACTTCCTAGCTAAAACAAACCACGTGTTCTTCATCTATTGTCATGAGTTAACATGCATGTGTGCACATACATTATTCTCAGTGGTCACTTATGCTTGTGCATCACGTGTGGTGAAAAAGGTCTCAAATGTAAAAGTGAGAGATTAAAATAAAATTGCTGCTCTCAGATTAAATGCTTTCGAGCTAGCATACCGACTATACTGTGGATTTCTCCATATGATACAGACATAATTGGCTAAGCCTAATTTTTTATCGACTTCTAGAAATTTTACTGATCTGTAAAAACTGAAGTGTTTTGCGGGTGATCCTTTTCTTGTATTGTTTACAATAATATCAGCAGAAAGTCCCAATCAAATGTTTGTATTTTGCTTCATACTGTAAGCTTAGATCTGAAAAGTGCACACAAAGTTAAAAGTAAAATATTATATACGTGGGTTACATACACTCTTGAATATGTACTATTGAACCCTATGGTGATATGAGCAAAAACTTTTTCAGTACACCAAATACTGACTACCACTTACTTGATCAATGCAACATTAAGAAGCCTTAAGCAAAGTGTGTGTACAGGAATTACAGTAAGTGCATCAGGAAGTCCTTTAGCCAATTTGGCAGTGAGACAGCCCAGAGCACCTTAAGACTTATCAGGACCAATTGGCACCAATTTAAGTCAGTCAGGGTGGAATTTGGGAAGAGGCGTCACTATGGGAATTAAAGTGGCCCATACACAAATTACATCAAGTGCCTTATGGAGTCCACAAGTGTCGGCCACTTTTCTTAAATAATATGCAAATGTATTCAGTAAGGCTGAGTCTCTGCTCTGTGGTAAATATTAAGATTCTCTCATATGATACTCTTGAGTTCAAGTGTTTACAGGCACACAAATAAGACATTAATCACCTGCATAGCATGATTTCTCCCTCTGTGACACAGAAAGGTGTACATTTCTCAGATAATTCATTGGCACAACTCCAATGAAGGCAAAACTAATACATAAAACATTCTCTGCACAGCAGCCTTGCTGAAACAAGGGACTCATTAATAATAGTTTAGAGAATAATAATTGCAATTTTGATTGAAACTTGTAGGCTATGAATTATAGACCATGATATTATGTGCATATTTTTATTTAATAAATGGAAACATGTAAATTAAGCAAGAAAAGCCTATTTTGAATTGTGGCATTCCATGCTGTTCTAGTACAGCACCATGGACAGTGACAGCAGTTCTGCCAAAACAAAAAGAGGAAATTATATAAGACACTGTCTTATGTCTATATTTTATTTTTTGATAAAATGGAACGTGATGTACCATAAATACAGTATATAATGTCCAGTTTCAAGACCGTGATAGCAGCTTTACTGTAAGCGACCTGCTATCTTACACAACTGCAAATCAATGTTTTAATCTCAGCAAAACCCTGACAGACTTATTTTACAAGACAAACTTTCACCTGTTTTTAAAGCACATATTTGACATTTTCAAATGAATGTTCGACATTCAGTGACAGCGTTGTGTTAGCTGTTATGGTGTACAAAATCCATTAGGACAGATAATCGGAATGATTGCATTGAGATTGAGGGAGACCATTAGCAAAGTTTCGATTAAAAGCTACTTCTCGTTCTTTTCTGCAGAGAGCGAGTGTATAAGAGTGAAGAAGTGATGTAAGGCATTGTGTGGTAGGAGAGTGACAATGGGGAGAGAAAAATTAATCTGGGCAAGTTAGACAACTTATTTATTTTATTTTCTATTTTTTAAAGATTTTTTGGGGGCTTTTGTGGCCTTTCATTGATGGGATAGCTTGAAGACAGGAAAGGGGAGAGAGGGGGGACAACATGAAGCAAAGGGCCGCGGGTCGGATTCAAACCCGGGCCGCTGCCACGGACTTAGCCTACACTGCGGTGCAGAGAGGTCCGGCTCAGTGTGAGAGTCCCACCCCCACCTTACGCCTCCAGCATTAACAGAGCATGTCAAAGACTCTGAGAGGTTAATTATTTGGTGCATGATCTGTTTATTTATTTAACTCAGACCACATTCCCACCACTCTTATCTATTACTTCGCAGCAGTCAAGAAGTGTGCTGAATCCTAATAAACGGGATTCCTTTGCAGCTCTGAGCTCCTCTATTAAAAATAGTGCAGCGGGTTTGGGTATGAGATATCAACCAAACACACAGGCATCAGGCACCAATCTTCTGCTGTCAATGTGTGAGACTTCAGAGGAATCCAGAGAGCTAATCAGAGATTGACACAAACTCTGCTACTGGTAAATATCTAAAATTATGTTTGTGAATGTAAGTTGAGAGAAATCTCAAGAAAAAAGGCTAAAGAATTGATTACAGCTCACAAGTCCTATGCTTTTTTATGCACCCACACACACTCAGAGTCACTGAAGGCTGGTAGAAAGAAACTCTATAACTCAGATAATGTAAACAGTGTTTGACTCCAAACCAGCGTATCGCTCATTGCATTCCTCTTGAGGTATCAAATCTTGGCACTCAGAGGAAAAAGGACATTTTACAATCCTATGTTATGCTTTGTTGCATGAACTTGAAGTGTGTGGGTGACTAGTCTACAGTAAATCGACGACGTTCCACTCCCGGGATTGCTCCGGTGCTTCTGGAAATTCCACCGGATCAGGCTCTTTTCGGCTGGATGTCCGTTACCTTTCGCGTTCTTTGTGTTGGAATTTTAAACTCCGGTGGATTTGTGAGGACTATGGTTAACTGCTCCTCAGATCTCTGCAGGGTAAATCCAGACAGCTAGCTAGACTTTCTGTCCAATCGGAGTTTTCTGTTGCACAACTAAAACAACTTTTGAACGTACACATGTTCCACCAAAACAAGTTCCTTCCCAAGGCTATTTTGCAGAGGCACCGCGGCTCTGCTGGGCGCTTAGTGCCACCCATGGTGATTGTAATTGGTTTAAAGAAATACCAATTAACCAGAGCATGTTTTTCTCCCATCCGAGAATGCTGTGTGAACTAGTCAGACCCTCGTCCACAGCGCTGGGGAGGAAGGTCTGGCAAAGCGAGACTAGTGGGAGACTACCATCGACCTCATGGGTAAAATGATACTGGATACGCTTAGAACTAAATAAGAATTTCCACTGCAACGGACAATACAAGTATAACCTAATGTAACTGTGCTATGAATGTCATGACTCAGGCCAATCTCATGATGAATTATGCAAGGTATTACATTCATATTTGACAATTTTGAAGCCTACAATTTATGTTCAATGCCAATGTTCCTTAACACTAAAGGAAGCATCGTGGCCATTATAAAGCAAGCCGGAAAGTGAGGGTGTGAAGGTAAGGGTGGTGAATGCCATTCAATTTTTGTGCTAGAGACTGGAGTTTGCATTCTGTCACAGACCAGCAATTACTGTATAATGTTGCCAAGAAGAAGCATATGTTTCTTTACATATTGACAAATCAAGGAAATCCATGCTGCAATAGCTACCAGCAGTTCCTGTTTGCACTGTTAACCAAACATTTCTGAAACTTAAGAAAACGTCTTCATGATGATCATAAGGACATTCTCAAGGAGCATCTTTTTGTATTTTATTGTCTCACTGTATGTATATATTGTCATATCAGGGAACCTTGGATCAGGCTTAAATATCTCTCTCTTCTCTGTAGTGTGAGTGGAATAAAGAGTCTGTAAAAGCTACTGAAAAAACTGGTCAACTGAAAAACTGGTCTGCTGTAGGGTGTCCGGTAAGAACCTGAACCAGAGATGTCCAACTTTGAGATCCAGGAAGATTTATTGAGATGCCAGATGAATGACAATTCAAACATGAAGTTGACTATGAAGTTGTATGTGAAGTTGCATGTGAAGTTGGATGTGGTTGTTCTGGGCAACACACATCACCTCAAGAAGTCCCAAAAAAATGGGAAAAGAATGATAGAGAAAAAGTCAATTTTTAACTACTGTGTTCTGTCCTCATCTCCTGTCTGACTGACAGGAGATCAAAGCGCTGACTCTCGCCACTGATTGGTCAATCGTCTCAGGAGAGAGAGCGAATGTAATGGCCTTTTCTACAGAGTGTGACCATGCCATTGACTCTGCCGTGTCTGTCCTCTGCGCTGCTTGTGTGCTAGCTGTGCCTAACCTTGCTCCACACTTCCAGCTTCAGGTGGATGCCAGTGTCCCTGCAGCTGGGGAGGTCAGTTTTGGTCAGAATTGTGGATCGGAAACTGTAGTAGAAGAAAAGATGGTGGAAAGATTTGCAGTGGGGAGGGGTTTCCTCTTATGGGAGAGTGTGTTAAGTGTGTTAAGTGTATATATATATATATATATATATATACATACATACATACATACACACACACACATATATATATTTTGGATATCGTAATATTGTGATATGAAACAAGCGTTTTTTTAATTGCTGCATTACAGTAAAGCGATGTAATTTTCTCTACTCACCAGACTGTTCTAGCTGTTTTATTATTTGCCTCTACCCACTTAGTCATTGCATCCACATTATTGGTCATTATTAGTGCTGTCAAACGAGTAAAATATTTAATCGTGATTAATCGCATTAATGTCATAGTTAACTCGCAATTAATCGCACATTTTTATCTAATCTAAAAGTCCCTTGATTTCTTTTTGTCCCATTATTTTTTCTCATTTTAAAGCTCTTATCAACATGGAAAAGTGGATCGGCTTGCTTTGTGCTTTTGGCGCCTGGCTTTGAAGAGGGGGCGGAGAATTTGCATCATCTGTGTGCTCGGCCATCAAGTGGTATTTCAGACTGGACGTGCTGCAATGATAGCTCAGTTCACAACGACAAAACACACAGATCACTTTGGTCTTGTCAATGGAACCATTTGGCAACTTTTTAAAAGTAAACTTTCCATTCAGAATCTTATTGGCATCCATTTTGGCGTCTCGCGCTCGCCTTCCAATCAAAACGTAACGTCTTTGGCCGGCTCGCGAGCCCAAACAAGTGTGTGCGGCGTGCCTGTTGTTTTGTTTCCGGTCTAGCTAGATCCGCTGTGGTGTTGTAGTTTTTCCAACGTTACTAGTTGTTGCAACAGCATATGAAAAAAAACTACAAAGTCTGCTAGGCCAAAAAGAACATTAATCTCGCGATAAAAAAATTGATGCAACCCTACAATATTGCCGCAATATCGACATCAACATATTTGATTAAACATATTGTGATTTTTGATTTTCTCCGTATCGCCCAGCTCTACGTCACTCCAACAGCTGAAGCTGCTAAACTGCCATCAGGGAGAGGAATTAAGTTGCCACATCAAGCTGAGAGTGAGGAGATTACTTCAGTGGAAGCCAGAGTGACGCAGTATCAGTTGGAAAGAGCTTCAGAGGAAGACAAAGAGAGAAGGAGCAGAGAGAGAGCCGGTGGGCGTGTGTTCCAAACGGCTGTGTGGAAGCCGCGTGTGCTTCTTCAGAGTTGTGAAACTAGTGTTTGAGTTTATTTGTGTGTTTAAAACTTTGCTCTTCAGATTAGCTTTTGTGGAAAATATTGGTCTTCTTTTAGGAGACTGCTTTAAGTTGTGTTATGTTAAAGAATAAATGGTTTGATTAATCTTTAACTGTTTTTCGCCTTTCCCTTGGATTTCCCCCGGGTTTATTTAGTTTTTATTGTCGTCCGCCCCTAGACACGATAGGGACAGAATAGATATAATCAAAAAATAAATAAAAAAAACAAGCCCTAATCAGCCTCGGGACATCTGGAAGTGAACCAAAAACACCATTAAAACTTTTTTTTTTCCTGTGAGAAAATGCCAAATTTGATTCCATCTTGAGTATATACTTCTATGCCAATCAGCTGCTGTGGAACTTGGTTGGAATGGAAGCCTACTCCTAAGGCCATCACACCGCATGGGATAAAAGCTGAAAAAAATGCATCAGCCTTTGCTCTTTCATCTGCAGTTTGAGCTTTCATCTGGCTTGCTTTTCTGCTCACCTGCCGTCGGGAGGAGAAACACTGACCAATGTCGACACACTCTTGCCTCGGAGCCTCTCCAATCTCACGTAGCCCTCCAAACTCGGCTTTTGTTAACCTCCAAACACCCTCTACCATTGTTCATCCATGTGAGGAGCTACGCACTTCTTTACTAGCTGATGCATTATAAATCAATTATGTTCTGCTAGGGAACCAATCTCTCTAATCTTCTCTCTCCAACATCCATGAAGACTGAGCTCATGTGGAGTGGCTCTATCACCAATGGTATCACAGCCCTCCTGTGACATGAACAATGTATTCTATATCCACCACGTTCCACTTCAGGGGTTGATCAGGTGCCGCGGGAAATTCAGCCGGATGTCCATTTCCTTCCTCTTTCTTTGTGTTGGCATTATAAACTCCGGTGGATTTCTGAGGACTATGGTTAACTGCTCCTCAGATCTCTGCAGGGTAAATCCAGACAGCTAGCTAGACTATCTGTCAGATGCGCAACTATTGGTAAGCAGGGTAAGCGGTGCTTACGGGCCCGGACCAATCAGGGACCCGCATCACTGGAAGATATTGATTGACAGCCGGGGCCCCCTATCGCATTTTCATTACTCGCGACAGCAGTCCCACGCGCAGCCGCTGACCAAGCGGGAGTGAGAACGGGTCAAATTAATTACCTTGTTTCTGTTATGAAGATGAGACGTGTGTGTGATTCGAACATCTCACATTTACCAACAAAGCGTACAGCGAAAGACATTGCAAAACATTTCAGACCGTCCTGCCAACCTCTATAGATTTTAACATCAATGTACGCTGTAACGGTTTTTCACTATAAAGTCAGCGGTTGCTGTTTCAGTACTGTCAGCTATCTGCAGCGGGCGGGGTTGCTGCTCCATTTCCCCCGCGACTGACGCACGCACGCACGCACACACAATCACACACGATGGATGCAGGAGATGAGACGTACAGGATGACCTAAATTGAGGACAGCTATGCTCGTTATTGTAAGTGCAATGATAAGTTAAAGTCCAATAAGTTTATCAAACCGTATGAATGTGTGTGTGTGGCCAGGATAGGAAATTAACTAACAATGTAAAGATCAACAAGCCACTGACAGTGACATATGTTCATATTTGATTCATTCAATAAATTATAATTTTTTGTCTTAAATCCATCAGCCATTTCCATATTATACCAACATTTGCTAGCCTAGAAATCTAGACGCACCCAATCGGCAGCAAATGTAATTTGCAGCCAGGGGGGGTATAGGCACTCTCCGTTGGCTTGCGAGCTGGAAAAACCAAACTCTGGTCAGGCCAATCACATTGTGTATAGAGTTGGTGGGCGGGGCTTATGGCTGCTGCTGCTGCTGCTGGGAACAGCGGTCTTCTGGAAGACTTGGAGTTAAGCTTTTCTTTGAGAAAAGAACAAAGAACGGCACAGAAATCATTCTTAAAGAAGGAAGATGTGTTCGGAGTTTTGCCGACCGGATAAAGTTTAATCTACCAACTAGCTTCGCTACCTTCTTCGTTGCTCTACCTGGTTGTAGCGCTGTCCTATTACGTGCAGAGCGAATTTGAAAGACAGCCGTTTATCCCGCCCCTCGGATTGAGCCCCGTCAATGGTGAGTTCCCAGACCCAACATCTTGATGTAATAATTATTATTCTCCCCAAAACAAGTTTCCTTTCTATTTTTAAAGAACTATACAAAAAAATTGCAACTTTTTTTGCAAATCTCACTGTCTTCTGCAACATCATTGCAACAAACATACAAAAGTCATCGCAACTTTTATCGCAATTTTTTACAAAAGCTTCCGTGAAATCAGGCATTTTGGGCTGCAACAATCTCAAAAAAGGCTGCGAAATCCTGGAAGGACTGCCCTTGTGTGTTTTTTCATGTGTTACGGTGCACATTCACCAGTGTTTTTTTGTTGTTGTTGTGATGCGCGTAGGCTACTCCTGATTTTGTCAGTCATCTCTTATATGCTGTGTCTCCATGATCCTCTCCTGTCCTATTCATGGTAGCCTACTCAGGGACATTGCACCGTCATCACGTGCTGTAGTAGGGGACCCGCCTTGATAATCCTGCATAGGGGCCCGGTGTTGGCTCGTTACGCCACTGCTATCTGTCCAATCTGACTGAAACAACCTTTAAACATACACATGTTCCACCAAAAGTAGTTCCTTCCCGAGGCTATTTTGCAGAGGTGCCGTTGCTCCGTGCGGCGCCAAAGACGATTGTGATTGGTTGAAAGAAATGCCAATCAACCAGAGCACGTTTTTCTACCTACACCGGAATATTGTGTGGACTAGCCAGACCCTCCTCCGCAGCGCTGTGGAGGAAGGTCTGGCAAAGCGAGACAATGAACAATGTGAAATGAACAAATTGTGTGGCAACAGTGGCTAATGTGAGCACAGATAAATGCTGGAGTCCATTAGAAATCTTTTAACATACTACAAATGGTTTATTTTCAGAGTATGTGCAGTTATTAAAAGTATAAAAATGGTAAATCAGTAGGTCAAGAGTGAACTTTGATGCTTAACTTTTAAAACCAATAAACCAAGTCCTAAAACTGCTACAGATGAAATCCTAACTACTGAGCTAGAATAGCTGTGGCTGGTACAACGTGCCATTCAACCTCCCCCGCAAGCTGTTCTCTTGATGGTGCTTTTTGCACACCACAGAAACTGACTGCACGTACTTTTAGTTAGGAAAACAGGACACCTACCTTAACAATTTATTTCACTGAAAAAACACATTGACAAAGAAGGGTGTTACCTCACAGTAATGGGAAAACAGAAGTAAAAGTTCTTTTTGAAACAAATAAGCTGAAAAGCCAACAGGGACCTTCGTACTTAAAGCACTGCAGAGTTGAATTTGACACATTTAATGGGAGGCACAAACCACAAGAATATGTATTATATTTGATCCACAAAGTGCTAAAGTGTTAAGAGAGTTGTAGTTAACGCCATCATTTACAAAGACGATCATTGGGGAGCCATTAGGCTTGTCTTGTATTTGACTTTGTGAGTAGCGGGATGTTTAACAACGCATGGGAGTCTGCGCAGGTGCCTGAGTGATTATTCCACTGCCCTCTTAACCGCAAGCCACATTTCTCATGTTAACACACACACACACACACACACACACACACACACACACACACGCAGACAGGCACGCACGCAGAGAGAGGCGACAGACTAACCCACCCACATGCAGGCGATGTGATAAGATATTCTGCATGACAGCTGTGGGTACAGAGAGGAAAAAGAGATGTCTAGGGATTGGCTAAATCCAGTCTGCTATAGGCACAGAACATAATAAATCCTATCGGCTTTAAAAAGCATCTTGCTCTCCTTCATCTCCCACAACCTCCTCAAATCGAGCATCAGCCAAAGAATTCCAAAACCTCTTGCCTGCAGCTACTTCAACTCCAATTTTGACTCGGACCCCGTAGGAGAAACTAAAGGCACTTTGGTCAAAATATTGTCTCCAGAGGTTAGGTTGAAATATCGCTTGTTGTAGCAGGGTAACGCTTCATGCTACCTCACAAGGTCTTTAAAGGAAAAATCCTCCCTCTGGTATATTTACACTTTTAAGTAAATGTGTCATATTCAGTGCATTCCCATCCCACCCGACCTACTGTACTTAATCCACTTCAGTTTATAGTTGATGTTATGTCATCCTTGAATGTTCTCTACGTTCATAGATGCAAAAAAAAAATATTTCAAACATATCCAAAAGCAGCCGATGAAATGCTTAGTTTAACCTTTAGTTTAACCTGCCAGTTTCGACTGCTGTTCGATAAGTATTTAGTATTTAGTGCAAACGCTGCATTCTGTCAAGTCCATATCGCCATCATGAACTTAACCCTTGTGTTGACTTTGGGTCACATTGACCCGTTTTCAATTTTTGTTTTATAGCCGAAAATATGGGACGTAGAAATAATTGCTGAAAATGTGTAGAAGAAAAATTTAACAATTTAAGACAACACAAGGGTTAATCAAGAAGATATCAGTTTTTAAGTAAAGGATACTAAACACACAAAAATACTGACGAATAGTTAAAGTGCAAAAAGACTGTTTGTTCTTGAGGGCATGGTGCAGATAGTAGGCATTGATTTGACTGAAAAGTCTAGCGGTTCATGTGCTAATTTGCATTCTGGTATATTAAGGCTACCTTCGGTCTTTTCTCCAATGGACGTCGGTCTGTATGATTGTTAAATATCAGTGCAACATGTTGAGAAGGACACCGTCACTTTTTAATTCTGACAGACAGCAAAACCTGAAATGTGTGTTGTCCATTGTCTGCTTTTAAAAAAATCTGTAATGTTTGTGCAATGTCTGCAGTTTTCCAGCTGCACTACGAATGTCTTTCTGTCATCTTTTCTTAGTCCGATAGGCTGAAAAAGAAAAATACAGTACACCATCAAAGTCTGAAATGGCCTAGAAACGCAAGGCAGCTTTTTTAACAGGGCTGTGTATGTGTTTCAGCGTGTTTGTGTCATACAGCAGAAGAATATGATGCCACTGTCTCTATAATCACGGCCATTATACAGACGAGATCCATCAGGCATCTACTGAATTTCCCCCGGGGGAAAAAACGGATTCTGAAATCCTATTTAACTGGGTGATAGCTTCATACTAAAATCCGATGTACACTGGCTCCCTGGAGAGTTGCACTGTACTACTTCATCTGCTTTTACGAGGTTCCTTATTGGTTAAGTATGCCCTATCAGCACGGCATGGCAGCCACTTTTCTTGATGGGCTTGTTTGATTGATAAAAATAATTTAACCAGAGAGATGAGAGCCAATATATAAAGCTAGCAGGGAGCAGTGGAAGGGAGCGAGGCGAAGGCACAATTGTTTTTTAATCTGGTGGTGATGAGTGAGGTCACCGGTGATGATTAAAGTGTAGGGGGCATCATAGCTGCGCAACTGCTTGGATTTTCTGTTTGTACCTTGATGAGATGAAGGGCCACGAGCATGCAGAATGGAGTGCCATGCCGCACCTTAATCCCTGATTTACTGCCGTTGGCACTCTTTGATTGAAAAGAGCAGCACATCACGGCTGATCTGCCTAACAAGGAATGGGTAAAGGGGAGATTAAAGAGTGTGTGTGTTTGTGTGTGAAGTCTGTGAAGTGAGCCGCTCCCTACACACCCAAGTCATCTAACTCACTGAAGTTGTTAAGCAGACAACCAGATTCAAAAGAAGAATGAGGGAAAAGAATCTGAGCTGAGAAAGGAGACTGAGTAAACATGCCAATTGTGTGTGCCATGCAACATGTTCCCTGCTGAGCTCCTGTTTACACATATAATGACTGCGATACCGACATGCACATTTCCAAAGAGGCTCACCCACGCACAGAGTAGGCCAACACACACACACACACACACACACACACACACACGGACACACACACAATTAAACAGGCAATCTTGAGATATGCATGCTTTAAAAGCTCACAATCAGAGAAGACTGACTTAATTAAGACTCCTACATACTGTATCTCTGATGGCATTTCATTTCTTGTAAAATCCCGCCAGCTGCATTGAGCATCTGAGCTCACCAGAGACCCTGCAACAACTTGCAACACCAACACATCAGCTCCTCATTCCTCGAAGGAGTGATGGAATGTTTAGCTTCAGCTACAATTTATTAAAAAAAAAAGAAAAAATGATGCCCCATGCGAGCAATTCCTAATTGCCTGTTCAGACTTTCAAATGAATACAACGTTTCGTTCACGTAGTTGCTAACAAAGTAATGAGAGTGAAGGAGCAAAGTTGCTCGCGATGATGCCCGCCCAGATGCTAATTGGTATCCCCAAACTGATTCCCCTGCTTGGGATCTGATTACAAGATAAATAATCTCTAGTCTTGGGCTAGTGTTGCTTCACTTACTATTTTTTTTTCTGAATTTCTTGAACACACACACACACACACACACACACACACACACACACACACACACACACACACACACACACACACACACACACACACACACACACACACACACACACACACACACACACACACACACAAAATAATCTCCAGAGAGGACAATAAAGGAAGCCACAGCTTGGTTTTAAGGTCGATAATTTGCTCAGAGTCCTAAATGAAAATGTAACCAGCTTCCTGACAAACACGACAGCACTGAACTGTTGGTGATAGGACACCCAGCAGAAATGTTACTTAGCACAGATGCAGACAATAAATAAGACACAGAAGACCAAAACCTGAATTGAACTACATACATTCCACTGGAATTGAAATGCAAAAATAAATACACTAAAATACTGATTCCATTAATCCTGTTAATTCTGTTTTGTGGCCAAAAGAAAGACCTGCTGATGTGTAAGAATAGAGCTGGGCAGAATCAATAATCTTCAAACATAACATTGTTTTTTTTTAATTTCACATTATACAATAACAAAATAAGAAACCTGCAGTTTGGAAGAACATACGGGAATACAGTGGGGACAAAGATTGGTGGACAGGAAAAATCCAAGCATTGAAGTGCAGCAAAAAATACATAAATATGGCCACAACCGAGACATAGCCTACTTTTAACTATTCGTCAAAAATGTTTTTAAGGATAAGAGCAACAATTCATGTTCTTGGGACTAGAAAGTAAATTAGTCAAAGTACTACAGTAGTCCATCTGCTCAAGTGGGAGTGCATTTGGCCCTCATGTGAAGTTTTTTAATCTATTCATCCACTTGGCTGTTGACAAAAACAGCAACTGTTTAACCTTTCAGGATATGGCAAAGGACATAGCTCTGTGAATTAAACACCCCATGTAACCTTACATACAGTAGTTCATGCATTTTGTTGTGTACCAGATCGCTATTGGAAATCAAGTGTATGGGCAACCAAGAAGCATTAGAAACCGGTTACAATCCAATCGCTCAAACCACCTCTGGAGGAGATTTAAGACTGGAGGTGGAAAGAGCTGGCAGACACAAAGGATTTCAAATCAAGGGAAATGCGGCTGGGTATTTTTAAAAAAGAATGCTCCAATGGGCAAGCGAGAGTCACGTGAGAGATGGTGACAACCGGAGGCATCACTGGGCTGTTTTTTCAGTATTTTTGGGCTGTTTTTTCAGTATTTTTGCGAATAAGGCTTACATTACTAAGAGGGTAATCAGAGCCACTGAAGAAGCTTGATAGCAGTACTGCTAGCTTGGCTACTTCTGTCAAGTTACCCTCGTCTTCATAGTGGTCCCTCAGTCTCATAAAGCAATGTAGCTCCACTTATTTTAACACATTTTCCCATATCCATATAAGATATCTACAGGTAGATAGCGATCACATGCTAATGTTAGCACATTAACACAGCACAATTCATGTTTTCCTACGATGTATTCCAATATCCAAATAAGGAAACAAAGACAAAAAGTTACATTCTAAAAAGTATCCATTCAAAAAACTTGGTTTTTCTCTTCACCTCACATTTAATGGCGACATGAATGTCAGCTATATTATGAATAGTGAGCACTTAAAGGTGTCAGCCTTAGCCAATTATAGGAAGCCAACCTGTGTTCTCGATAATGAATAGGGTCAGTGGATGGCCCAGTATAAGCACTAACCAGAGGGTCTGGATTGGTTCCCCCATTATTTAACATGTTTGACTAAGACCCTTAACACTTTTCTGCTCCGAGCATCACACTGACTGCAAGACTGTTCCCAAACCAGAGGGTGAAGACAGACTCAAGCAGTGAGATCCTTATTTTTATTTCTGATATTGTTAAAAGCAGTTATTGCTGTAGTGTTTTTGCACTGCACTTTGTAGATGTCTCTTGTGTACAAGTAGATGGTGGCCCTTAGAGGTGAGGTCAGAGGGTCACCAAAATCATCCAGAGCGTACAATGTGTAATCGATGCTGCCTGTACATCCATGCACAGTGATCCTAAGGTTGATACAACAACATTCTTCTGTAGTAAAGCTGCAAATGTCCGATTCCTTTATATTTCACCATTTTCATTAAAAGATCAAAATAAAGATAAACAGTGTTTCCCTAAACACTGTATTAATAAATAGGGAAAGCTCCAGCAACAAGTGCATGCTTTCACTTTAGAGAAAAACATTGTCTGTTTTGTTTCTTTTGTTGCAGTTATCCATACTGGAAACTGGAAGAAAAAAATAATTCAAATGATGCCGATTAATGTCCTATTAATCGTCCTAAAATTGACAGTAAGTAGAATTTTTTTATTCACCCACAGTCAAAATACAAAATACAACTAGTTGCATGAATAGTGCATAGTGAATTTCCCACCAAACACATAACTGCACTGTGTGTTCCAACGGTTGCAATAAGAGCATATGCAAATATACAAAACAAAGGTTTTAAAATAATGTTTTGTTAACCTTTCAACATAACTTAAGGGTTTAAATAGTGTGTCATTTTGCTATGGTAAAATATCCCCTGTATCGTGGAAGAATACAGTATATACTTCACATTTATGTCTACATCGTGAGATCTGTGAGAATTAATGCGAGGCTGTTGCAGGTTCTACTGAAGAAACGTATAGAAAGGTCAGAGTGGCAGTTGGACCAAACTTCTGAACCTCTCTTGGATTTGGTGAAGTTGAAGATAAGTGAATTTCTTGAGATTTCTGTATTTTTCCATCACCTCTGTATCTAAAAACAGCACGCCATAGGGTGAGAATTCCCACAGAAATGCAACTGATACCGACCTGCTGTTTACACTGCTGCCAGTCCATTTTTTTCCTGCTTCTAAGGCGGGCCTATTTTTACTGGACTCTTATAGCAGACAGGTGTATGCACCTTGGAAGTAAGCACAGAAATCACTTTGAAACTTCTGACATAGTTGAACATACCGTAGTTTTAATAATATACCATCGTTTTTAAAGATTTTATAATGGAGTGGTTTAGAATTTGTTTTTCTTTCCATAAGATACAAATTACTTTCCTAGAAAATGTGGCCAGTAGCAGCTAAACTTAGGGGAATCTGAAATCTACATCCTTGGGCTGTTAATATGTGCTGTGTGTTTGTCAGTGGACAGTTCCCTATTCAGACAGTGATAGAGGTAGGTAGAGAGCAGATCATTTGCAACCCTTAACCACAGCTTAAGGACCATATGTTTCAAGGATTGAAATAGATTGGGTTCAATTTACATCTTACAATAAATGCCAGTGTATCCAGGTCTCCTGCATGAGGATTTGGGGTTGAACAAGTAAAGAGAAATGTTGGACAGTTTGAGTCTATAGGTAAGTCAGGACTTGTTAATTTAGAGGTGAGGCTACAGTGGGGATTTGCAAATGCAGAAGGCTCAAACCATCTAATCTGAGGGCACGATCAGCAGTCAAACGTCTGGCAGTGTCATCAGCTGGCCAGAGGGCCACTGGCAACGTGGCCAATGAAAACTACACCAGCTCCACTGGCTTCATCAATAAATCAAGATGAAATCAAAAGCGAACTTCATGTCATCATTTTTTTATGTTGCAAAAAAATATTTCATACAGAGGCCTGATTTCTAATACACCGTTGGTTTGAGAGTTTAAGGAACCACACATGTTAGAGTTACATGGTGTGTTGTTTAGAAAAGGTGCAACAGACCATTTCATTAGTTGCTAGGAAACAGTCTGGGCCCAAGTTTATTTCCTGAAGAAAACGATAATTAGAAAGTCCTGAAACCATTTAGAATATTTAAGATTAAAATCCAGAAATGATCTCCATTATACAATCTAACTAGGATTGTATCGTTGTAAAAGTATTTAGGATGTTCTGGTATTATAACAATATTACATTACATTTGTGTGTCAGTCTGAATAATGAACTGACTCTCTGATGAACAGAAAGGTCATCTACTTTTACTAGTTGTATTTAAAGTGTTTACAACTGCCATTAGGATATAGAGCAGAAGAGTCGTGTTAAATGATACATTGATGTCCTCCCTGGGGAT